>NC_041393.1:123776426-123819898 GCF_002162155.2 Triticum dicoccoides
GCGGCCACCGACGTACTTCCTCCTCCTATATATACCTACGTACGCCGAAAACATCCAGGGGCACCACGAAACACAATTTCCACCACCGTAACCTTCTGTATCCGTGAGATCCCATCTTGGAGCCTTCGCCGACACTCTGCTGGAGGGGGAACCGATCACGGAGGGCCTCTACATCAACATCCTTGCCCCTCCGATGAGTTGTGAGTAGTTTACCACAGACCTACGGGTCCATAGTTATTATCTAGATGGCTTCTTCTCTCTTTTTGGATCTCAATACAATGTTCTCCCCCTCTCTTGTGCAGATCTATTCTATGTAAACTCTTTTTGCGGTGTCTTTGTCGAGACCCGATGAATTGTGGGTTTATGATCAAGTTTATCTATGAATAATATTTGAATCTTCTCTGAATTATTTTATGTATGATTGAGTGATCTTTGCAAGTCTCTTCGAATTATCAGTTTGGTTTGGCCTACTAGATTGATCTTTCTTGCCATGGGAGAAGTTCTTAGCTTTGGGTTCAATCTTGTGGTGTCCTTACCCAGTGACAGAAAAGGTTGCAAGGCACATATTGTATTGTTGCCATCGAGGATAACAAGATGGGGTTTATATCATATTGCATGAGTTTATCCCTCTACATCATGTCATCTTGCTTAATGCGTTACTCTGTTCTTATGAACTTAATACTCTAGATGCAGGCAGGAGTCGGTCGATGTCTGGAGTAATAGTAGTAGATGCAGGCAGGAGCCGGTCTACTTGTTATGGACGTGATGCCTATATACATGATCATGCCTAGATAATCTCATAACTATGCGCTTTTCTATCAATTGCTTGACAGTAATTTGTTCACCCACCGTAATACTTATGCTATCTTGAGAGAAGCCTCTAGTGAAACCTATGGCCCCCGGGTCTATCTCTTATCATATTTGCTTTCTTTACTCTTTGCATCCATATTATAAAATACCAAAAATATATTTACCTTATCTTACCATCTTTATTAGATCTCACTTTTGCAAGTGGCCGTGAAGGGATTGACAACCCCTTTATCGCGTTGGTTGCGAGTTCTCAGATTGTTTGTGTAGGTGCGTGGGACTTTTGAGGAGCCTCCTACTGGATTGATACCTTGGTTCTCAAAAACTGAGGGAAGTACTTACGCTACTATTGCTGCATCACCCTATCCTCTTCGAGTAAAACCAACGCAAGCTCAAGACGTAGCAAGTTGAAATATGTTTAAAAAATGAAATGCCTTTGTAACACATGAGTTTTAGCCCAAAACCCTGATACTTCAAAAGAGATTGTCCATTTTGTACACGAAGTGCATCCTGTTTTTAGCGTAACCCTCTCAACTTTTTAGCACATGCTATGCGGGTGAAATGATGATACAATGCCAACTTTCAACCTTTTCAGAGTTCATTTGTATTGCTTTTCAATTTCAGGGTCATTTAGCTAAAAAAATCAGTAAATGAATGAAAAATAGCAAAAGAAGTCAGATAGGGTTGAAAATTGATGACGTGACTTCGAATGGTGCATCGCACAAAAATTCTAGAGTTGAAATAAGTTTTAAAAAATGAAATGCGTGTGTATCAGATGGGTTTTCGTCCGAAATCCTGATCTTCGAAAGAGATTGTCCATTTTGTACACGAAGTGCATCAAGTTTTTGCTGTAACCCTATCAACTTTCTAGCACATGCTATGTGGGTGGAATGATGATACCATGCCAACTTTCCACCTTTTCATAGTTCATTTGTAGTGCTTCTCAATTTCGGGGTCATTTAGCTCAAAAGAATTAGTAAATGCATGAAATATAGCAAATGAAGTCAGAAAGGGTTGAAAATTGATGACATTTGCCCGAAGCACATAAGTATACATTTCAAATGCCAAAACACATAAGCACCCTAACTATTACAAAGATTCCCTCTGATTTGTCCAAAGTGGGACTTTCCAGATATATAAGTCCGGAAACTCACTAGAGAAGAAAGTGATGACAGTGAAGCCGGTTGATACGTCTCCAACGTATCTATAATTTTTGATTGCTCCATGCTACTTTGTATAATGTTCTGGACTATATTGGGCTTTATTTTCCACTTTTAAATTACTTTTGGGACTAACCTATTAACCGGAGGCCGAGCCCAGAATTGCTGTTTTTTGCCTTTTTCAGTATTTCGAAGAAACATAATATCAAACGGAGTCCAAACAAAATGAAACCTTCGGGATCGTGATTTTCCAACCGAACGTGATCCAGGAGACTTGGACCCTACTCCAAGAAGCGCCTGAGGCGGTCATGAGGGTGGAGGGCGCGCCCCCCTAGGCGCGCCCCCTACCTCGTGGGCCCCTTGGAGCTCCACCGACGTACTCCTTCCTCCTATATATACATACATATCCCCGAACGATCAGAACAGGAGCCAAAAACCTAATTCCACCGCCGCAACTTTCTGTATCCATGAGATCCCATCTTGGGGCCTGTTCCGAAGCTCCGCCGGAGGGGGCATCCACCATGGAGGGCTTCTACATCATCACCATAGCCCCTCCGATGAAGTGTGAGTAGTTTACTTCAGACCTTCGGGTCCATAGCTAGTAGCTAGATGGCTTTTTCTCTCTTTTTGGATCTCAATACAATGTTCTCCCCCTCTCTCGTGGAGATCTATTCGATGTAATCTTCTTTTTGCGGTGTGTTTGTTGAGACCGATGAATTGTGGGTTTATGATACAGTATTATCTATGGAAAATATTTGATTCTTCTCTGAATTCTTTTATGTATGATTGAGTTATCTTTGCAAGTCTCTTCGAATTATCTTTTTGGTTTGGCCAACTAGATTGGTAGTTCTTGTAATGGGAGAAGTGCTTAGCTTTGGGTTCAATCTTGCGGTGTCCTTACTCAGTGACAGAAAGAGTTGCAAGGCACGTATGTTGCCATCGAGGATAACAAGATGGGGTTTTTATCATATTGCATGAATTTATCCCTCTACATCATGTCATCTTGCTTACGGCGTTACTCTGCTTTTACTTAATACTCTAGATGCATGCTGGATAGCGGTCGATGAGTGGAGTAATAGTAGTAGATGCAGAATCGTTTCGATCTACTTGTTTTGGACGTAATGCCTATATACATGATCATCACCTAGATATACTCATAACTATGCTCAATTCTGTCAACTACTCAACAGTAATTTGTTCACCCACCGTAGAATACTTATGCTCTCGAGAGAATCCACTAGTGAAACCTATGCCCCCCGGGTCTATTCTCATCATATCAATCTATATCACTTTATTTACTTGCTTTGTTTTTTACTTTGCCTTTACTTTTTACTTTGCATCTATCTATCAAAAATACCAAAAATATTATCTCTATCAGATCTCACTCTCGTAAGTGACCGTGAAGGGATTGACAACCCCTAAGCGTTGGTTGCGAGTTGCTATTGTTTTGTGTAGGTATGAGGGACTTGTGCGTGGTCTCCTACTAGATTGATACCTTGGTTCTCAAAAACTGAGGGAAATACTTACGCTACTTTACTGCATCATCCTCTCCTCTTTGGGGAAATCCAACGCAGTGCTCAAGAGGTAGCAAGAAGAATTTCTGGCGCCGTTGCTGGGGAGGCTCACGCAAGCAAGTCAACCATACCAAGTACCCATCGCAATCCCTATCTCTCGCATTACATTATTTGCCATTTGCCTCCTATTTTCCTCTCCCACACTTCACCCTTGCCGTCTTTTTGCCCTCTCTTTCCCAATCTCCTCCTCTCTTTCCCGTTTGCCTTTTTCCCTTTGCCTTTCTGTTTGCTTGTGTGTTGGATTACTTGTTGCCATGGCACAAGATAATACCAAATTGTGTGATTTCTCGAATACCAATAATAATGATTTCCTTAGTACTCCAATTGCTCCTCTTAATAATGATGAGTCTTGTGAAATCAACACCGCTTTGTTGAATCTTGTTATGAAAGATCAATTCGCCGGCTTTCCTAGTGAAGATGTCGGTACTCATCTAAACAATTTTGTTGATTTGTGTGATATGCAAAAGAAGAAAGATACGAATAACAATATTGTCAAATTGAACTTATTTCCGTTTTCCCTTAGAGATCGTGCTAAAGTTTGGTTTTCATCTTTTCCTAAAAATAGTATTGATTCTTGGAACAAGTGCAAAGATGCTTTTATCTCTAAGTATTTTCCTCCCGCTAAGATTATCACTCTTAGGAACGACATCATGAATTTTAAACAACTTGATCATGAGCATGTCTCCCAATCTTGGGAAAGAATGAAATTAATGCTTTGCAATTGCCCTACTCATGGTTTGAATTTATGGATGATCATACAAAATTTTTATGCCGGATTGAATTTTGCTGCTAGAAATCTTTTAGATTCGGCCGCGGGAGGCACTTTTATGGAAATTACGTTAGGGGATGCTACCAAATTGCTTGATAATATTATGGCTAATTATTCTCAATGGCACACCGAAAGATCTTCTAGTAAGAAAGTGCATGCTATAGAAGAAATCAATGTTTTGAGTGAAAAGATGGATGGACTTATGAAGATGTTTTCTCCTAAAAATACTCCTCTTGATCCCAATGATATGCCTTTATATACCTTGCTTGAGAATAATAATGAATCTATGGATGTGAATTTTGTTGGTGGGAATAGTTTTGGAAACAACGCTTATAGAGGGAATTTTAATCCTAGGCCTTATCCTAGTAATCCTTCTAATAATTATGGAAATTCCTACAATAACTCTTATGGAAATTTTGATAAGATGCCCTCTGAATTTGAGAGTAGTGTTAAAGAGTTTATGAATTCACAAAAGAATTTTAATGCTTTGCTTGAGGAGAAATTGCTTAAAGTTGATGATTTGGCCAGCAACATTGATAGAATTTCTCTTGCAATTGATTGTTTAAAGCTTAGATCTATTCCTCCTAAGCATGATATCAATGAGTCTCTCAAAGCCATGAGAATTTCCATTGAGGAGTGCAAGGAAAGAACCGCTAGGATGCGTGCTTCCAAAGATGCCTTTATTAAAGCGTGTTCTTCCAATCCCTATGAAAATCAAGATGAAGATCTAAAAGTTATTGATGTGTCTCCCATTAAATCTTTGTTTTGCAATATGAATCTTGATGAATCTGAAGATTATCTTCCTTTACCTAGAAGGCGTTCTAAGGATTCGGAGTTTCTAGATCTTGATGATGAAATTGATGAAAGTGAGATTGAAATTAATAAAAACCGTGATGTTGCTAAACCCACTATTTTGGATCTCAAGGAATTTAATTATGAAAATTGCTCTTTGATTGGTTGTATTTCCTTGTTGCAATCCGTGCTAGAATCTCCTCATGCTTATAGTCAAAATAAAGCCTTTACCGAACACATTGTTGATGCCTTAATGCAATCTTATGAAGAAAAACTTGAGTTGAAAGTTTCTATCCCTAGAAAACTCTATGATGAGTGGGAACCTACTATTAAAATTAAAATGAAAGATTATGAGTTTCATGCTTTATGTGATTTGGGTGCTAGTGTCTCTACTATTCCCAAAACTTTATGTGATTTGCTAGATTTCCATGATTTTGATGATTGCTCTCTAAACTTGCATCTTGCGGATTCTACTATTAAAGAGCCTATGGGAAGAATTAATGATGTTCTTATTGTTGCAAATAGGAATTATGTGCCCGTAGATTTTATCATTCTTGATATAGATTGCAATCCTTCGTGTCCTATTATTCTTGGTAGACCTTTCCTTAGAATGATTGGTGCAATTATTGATATGAAGGAAGGGAATATTAGATTCCAATTTCCGTATGGAACACTTCCCTAGAAATAAAATAAATTTACCTTATGAATCTATCATGAGAGCCACTTATGGATTGCCTACCAAAGATGGCAATACCTAGATCTATCCTCGCTTTTATGCCTAGCTAGGGGCGTTAAACGATAGCGCTTGTTGGGAGACAACCCAATTTTATTTTGTGTTTTTGTTTTTGCTTCTGTTTAGGAATAAATAATCCATCTACCTTCTGTTTAGATGTGGTTTTATGTTTTAATTAGTGTTTGTGCCAAGTAGGACCTATAGGATAACCTATGATGATAGTTGATTTGATTCTGCTGAAAAACAGAAACTTTGCACGCACGAATATAATTATGATAAATCACAGGAACGTGCTTTTGCGTTGATTCTTTTTTATTCTGATCAATAAACAAATTTTCCAGGACTTCCTATTTTTGTAGAATGTTTAGAGTTCCAGAAGTTTGCGTTAGCTACAGATTGCTACAGACTGTTCTGTTTTTGACAGATTTTGTTTTTCGTGTGTTGTTTGCTTATTTTGATGAATCTATGGCTAGTAAATTAGTTTATAAACCATAGAGAAGTTGGAATACAGTAGGTTTAACACCGATATAAATAAAGAATGAGTTCATTACAGTACCTTGAAGTAGTCTTTTGTTTTCTTTCTCTAACGGAGCTCACGAGATTTCTGTTGAGTTTTGTGTTGTGAAGTTTTCAAGTTTTGGGTGAATTCTTTTGATGGATTATGGAACAAGGAGTGGCAAGAGCCCAAGCTTGGGGATGCCCATGGCACCCCCAAGATAATCCAAGGACACCAAAAAGTCAAAGCTTGGAGATGCCCCAGAAGGCATCCCCTCTTTCGTCCACTTCCATCGGTAATTTACTTGGAGCTATATTTTTATTCACCAACATGATATGTGTTTTGCTTGGAGCGTCTTGTATTACTTGTGTCTTTGCTTGTTAGTTTACCACAATCATCCTTGCTGTACACATCTTTTTATAGAACCATACATGAATTGGAATTTGTTAGAATACTCTATGTGCTTCACTTATATCTTTTGAGCTTGATAGTTTTTGCTCTAGTACTTCACTTAGATCTTTTAGAGCACGGTGGTGGATTTGTTTTAAAGAAACTATTTGATCTCTCATGCTTCACTTAGATTATTTTGAGAGTCTTTAATAGCATGGTAATTTTCTTAATGTTAATATACTTGGTGTTCAAGATATGTGAAACTTTCTTTTGAGTGAATTGAATACTAAGATAAGTTTGATACTTGATAATTGTTTTGAGATATGGAGGTGATAATATCAAAGTCATGCTAGTTGGGTGATTATGAATTTGAGAAATACTTGTGTTGAATTTTGCAAATCCCGTAGCATACACGTATGGTTAAAGTTATGTAACAAATTTGAAACATGAAGTGTACCTGGCTTGTGCATCCTTACGAGTGGCGGTCGGGGACGAGCGATGGTCTTTTCCTACCAATCTATCCCCCTAGGAGCATGCGCGTAGTACTTGAATTTTTTATGACTTCTAAATTTTTGCAATAAGTATATGAGTTCTTTTGATTAATGTTGAGTCCATGGATTATACGCACTCTCACCTTTCCGCCATTGCTAGCCTCTTCGGTGTCGTGCATTGCCCTTTCTCACCTCGAGAGTTGGCGCAAACTTCGCCGGTGCATCCAAACCCCGTGATACGATATGCACTATCACACATAAACTTCCTTATATCTTCCTCAAAACAGCCACCATACCTACCTATTATGGCATTTATATAGCCATTCCGAGATATATTGCCATGCAACTTCCACCATCATCATCATGACATGCATTACTTTTGTCATATTGCCATTGCATGATCTCGTAGTTGAGATCGTATTTGTGGCAAAGCCACCATGCCTTATTTTTCATACATGTCACTCTTGATTCATTGCACCATCCCGGTACACCGCCGGAGGCATTCATATAGAGTCATATCTTGTTCTAAGTTTCGAGTTGTAATCCTTGTGTTGTAATCAATAGAAGTGTGATGATCATCATTATTAGAGCATTGCCCCAAAAAAAGGAGAAAGGCCAAAAAGAAAAAAAAGAAAGGCCCAAAAAAAAGAAAAAAAGGGCAATGCTACTATCTCTTTTTCCACACTTGTGCTTCAAAGTAGCACCTTGTTCTTCATGTAGTCTCATATATTGTGCTTCAAAGTAGCACCTTGTTCTTCATGTAGTGAGTCTCATATATTGTGCTTCAAAGTAGCACCTTGTTTTTCATGTAGTGAGTCTCATAAGTTGTCTTTTTATACTACTGGGAATTTTTCATTATAGAACTTGGCTTGTATATTCCTACGATGGGCTTCCTCAAAATGCCCTAGGTCTTCGTGAAAAAGCAAGTTGGATGCACACCCACTAGTTTTCTTTTGTTGAGCATTCATAGCTCTAGTGCATCCGTTGCATGGCAATCCCTACTCCTCATGTTGACATCAATTGATGGGCATCTCCATAGCCCGTTGATTATCCTTGTCAATGTGAGACTTTCTCCTTTTTTGTATTCTCCACACAATCCCCATCATCATATTCTATTCCACACATAGTGCTATATCCATGGCTCACGCTCATGTATTGCGTGAAGGTTGAAAAAGTTTGAGATTATTTAAGTATGAAACAATTGCTTGGCTTGTCATCGGGGGTATAGAAGTTGGGAACATCTTTGTGTGACGAAAATGAAGCATAGCCTAACTATATGATTTTGTAGGGATGAACTTTCGTTTGCCATGTTATTTTGAGAAGACATGATTGCTTTGATTAGTATGCTTGAAGTATCATTGTTTTTGTGTCAATATAAACTTTTGTCTTGAATCTTTCGGATCTGAATGTTCATATCACAATTGAGAAGATTTACATTGAAGTTATGCCAAAGTATCACTCCGCATCAAAAATTCTTTTTTTATCATTTACCTACTCGTGGAAGAGCAGGAATTAAGCTTGGGGATGCTTGATACGTCTCCAACGTATCTATAATTTTTGATTGCTCCATGCTACTTTATCTACTGTTTTGGACTATATTGGGCTTTATTTTCCACTTTTATATTACTTTTTAGACTAACCTATTAACCGGAGGCCAGCCCAGAATTGCTGTTTTTTGCCTTTTTCAGTATTTTGAAGAAACATAATATCAAACGGAGTCCAAACGGAATGAAACCTTCGGGATCGTGATTTTCCAACCGAACGTGATCCAGGAGACTTGGACCCTACACCAAGAAGCGCCTAAGGCGGTCACGAGGGTGGAGGGCGCGCGCCCCCCTACCTCGTGGGCCCGTCGGAGCTCCACCGACGTACTCCTTCCTCCTATATATACCTACTTATCCCCGAACGATCAGAACAGGAGCCAAAAACCTAATTCCACCGCCGCAACTTTCTGTATCCACGAGATCCCATCTTGGGGCCTGTTCCGGAGCTCCACCGGAGGGGGCATCCACCACGGAGGGCTTCTACATCATCACCATAGCCCCTCCGATGAAGTGTGAGTAGTTTACTTCAGACCTTCGGGTCCATAGCTAGTATCTAGATGGCTTATTCTCTCTTTTTGGATCTCAATACAATGTTCTCCCCCTCTCTTGTGGAGATCTATTCGATGTAATCTTCTTTTTGCGGTGTGTTTGTTGAGACCGATGAATTGTGGGTTTATGATCCAGTATTCTCTATGGAAAATATTTGATTCTTCTCTGAATTCTTTTATGTATGATTGAGTTATCTTTGCAAGTCTCTTCGAATTATCTTTTTGGTTTGGCCAACTAGATTGGTAGTTCTTGCAATGGGAGAAGTGCTTAGCTTTGGGTTCAATCTTGCGGTGTCCTTACTCAGTGACAGAAAGAGTTGCAAGGCACGTATTGTATTGTTGCCATCGAGGATAACAAGATGGGGTTTTTATCATATTGCATGAATTTATCCCTCTATATCATGTCATCTTGCTTACGACGTTACTCTGTTTTTACTTAATACTCTAGATGCATGCTGGATAGCGGTTGATGAGTCGATTAATAGTAGTAGATGCAGAATCGTTTCGATCTACTTGTTTTGGACGTAATGCCTATATACATGATCATCGCCTAGATATACTCATAACTATGCTCAATTCTGTCAATTGCTCAACAGTAATTTGTTCACCCACCATAGAATACTTATGGTCTCGAGAGAAGCCACTAGTGAAACCTATGGCCCCCGGGTCTATTCTCATCATATCAATCTATATCACTTTATTTACTTGCTTTGTTCTTACTTTTCCTTTACTTTTTACTTTGCATATATCTATCAAAAATACCAAAAATATCATCTCTATCAGATCTCACTCTCGTAAGTGACCGTGAAGGGATTGACAACCCCTAAGTGTTGGTTGCGAGTTGCTATCATTTTGTGTAGGTACGAGGGACTTGTGCGTGGTCTCCTACTGGATTGATACCTTGGTTCTCAAAAACTGAGGGAAATACTTACGCTACTTTACTGCATCATCCTCTCCTCTTCAGGGAAATCCAACACAGTGCTCAAGAGGTAGCACCGGTCACACCCCAGTGTGGGATCTTTGGGTGTAAAACTTTTTCTTCGCGTGTGTCCCTTTGCGCCATAACCATGAACAATCTTCATCATCTAACTGGATGCTCGGGTCAATATTCACTATGAAGGGAGCAATGTCATGAAACTTTTCATAATCTTCTGACATGTCTGTCTTGTCATCCACTCCCAAGATGTTTCTTTTCCTTGAAAGAATTATGTGGCGCTTTGGCTCATTGTATGATGTATTCGCTTCCTTATCTCTTCTTTTTCTCGGCTTGGTAGACATGTCCTTCACATAGAAAACCTGCGCCACATCATTGGCTAGGACGAATGGTTCGTCTGCGTACACAAGATTGTTGAGATCCACTTTTGTCATTCCGTATTGCGGGTCTTCCTTTAGGCCACCTCCTATTAGATTGACCCATTTGCATTGAAACAAAGGGACCTTGAAATCACTTCCATAGTCAACTTCCCATATCTCTTCTATGTAACCATAATATGTGTCCTTTCCCCTCTTGGTTGCTGCATCAAAGCGGACACCACTGTTTTGGTTGGTGCTCTTTTTATCTTGGGCGATCGTGTAAAATATATTCCCATTTATCTCGTAACCTTTGGAAGTCATTATATTCGAAGATGGTAACTGGGACAGCAAGTACAGGTCATCTTCAATAGCGTCGTCATGCATGGCACCTGTCTGCAACCAACCGGCGAAAGTCCCCGTTTGTTCACGTGTAATCCAGTCGTCAGACTGCTCCAGGTGTTTGGATCATAGAATATTCTTGTGTTCCTCGATATAAGGAGCCACCAAGGAGGAATTTTGTAGAACTGTGTAGTGTGCTTGAGCGAGAGAATTCCCGTCCATACATATTGTTTGATTCGGTCCTAGCGTGCCATTTCCACCCAGTCTGCCCTTATGCCGCGATTCAGGAACACCAATCGGCTTAAGTTCAGGAATAAAGTCAACACAAAACTCAATGACCTCCTCATTTTAATGGCACTTGGAGATGCTTCCTTCTGGCCTAGCACAATTATGAACATATTTCTTTAAGACTCCCATGAACCTCTCAAAGGGGAACATATTATGTAGAAATATAGGACCCAAAACGTCAATCTCTTCGCATAGGTGAACTAGGACGGGCATCATGATATTGAAGGAGGATGGCGAGAACACCAACTCAAAACTGACAAGACATTGCATCAAATCATTCTCTACCTTGGTATAATTTCTGGATCGATTAACTTCTGAGAGATTGCATTAAGGAATGCACACAGCTTCACAATGAATAATCGAACGTTTACCGGTAGAAGCACCCTCAATACAACCGGAAGCAGTTGCGTCATAATCACGTGGCAGTCATGAGACTTTAGGTTCTAGAACTTTTTCTCTGCCATATTTATTATTCCCTTTATATTCGACGAGAAGCCAGACATGACTTTCATACTGAGCAGGCATTCAAAGAAGATTTCCTTCTCTTCTTTGGTAAGAGCGTAGCTGCATGACCCTAATGTATGCCATCTTTTCTGTTCATACGTTGTTGGTCCTCCCGTGCCTCTGGTGTATCTTTTGTCTTCCTAGACACGCCCAAGAAGCCAAGCAGGGTCACACAAAGATTCTTCATCACGTGCATCACGCCGATGGAAGAACGGACCTCTAGGTCTTTCCAATAGGGTAGGTCCCAAAATATAGATTTCTACTTCCACATGGGTGCGCGTCCGTCAGCGTCACTCGAAATAGATTGTCCGCCAGGATCCTTTCCAAAGATTACCTTTAAATCCTTAACCATATCATGTACATTATCACCAGTTGATACGTCTCCAACATATCTATAATTTTTATTGTTCCATGCTATTATATTACCCCTTTTGGATGTTTATAGGCCTTATTTTACACAGTTATATCATTTTTGGGGCTAACCTACTAACCGGAGGCCCAGCCCATATTGCTGTTTTTTTGCCTATTTCAGTATTTCGAAGAAAAGGAATATCAAATGGAGTCCAAACGGAATGAAACCTTCGGGAGCGTGATTTTTGGAACGAACCTGATCCAGAGGACTTGGAGTGCAGGTCAAGAAGCAGCCGAGGCTCCCACAAGATAGGAGGACGCGCCCCCCTGTAGGGCGCGCCCCCTGACTTGTGGGCCCCTCGGGCGGCCACCGACATACTTCTTCCTCCTATATATACCTACGTACCCCGAAAACACCCAGGGGCACCACGAAACACAATTTCCACCACCGTAACCTTCTTTATCCGCGAGATCCCATCTTGGAGCCTTCGCCGGCACTCTGCCAAAGGGGGAATCGACCATGGAGGGCCTCTACATCAACATCCTTGCCCCTCCGATGAGTTGTGAGTAGTTTACAACAGACCTACGGGTCCATAGTTATTAGCTAGATGGCTTCTTCTCTCTTTTTGGATCTCAATACGATGTTCTCCCCCTCTCTTGTGGAGATCTATTCGATGTAAACTCTTTTTGCGGTGTGTTTGTCGAGATCCGATGAATTGTGGGTTTATGATCAAGTTTATCTATGAATAATATTTGAATCTTCTCTGAATTCTTTTATGTATGATTGAGTTATCTTTGCAAGTCTCTTCGAATTATCAGTTTGGTTTGGCCTACTAGATTGGTCTTTCTTGCCATGGGAGAAGTGCTTAGCTTTGGGTTCAATCTTGCGGTGTCCTTACCTAGTGACAGAAAGGGTTGCAAGGCACGTATTGTATTGTTGCCATCGAGGATAACAAGATGGGGTTTATATCATATTGCTTGAGTTTATCCCTCTACATCATGTCATCTTGCTTAATGCGTTACTCTGTTCTTATGAACTTAATACTCTAGATGCAGGCAGGAGTCGGTCGATGTCTGGAGTAATAGTAGTAGATGCAGGCATGAGTCGGTCTACTCGTTATGGACGTGATGCCTATATACATGATCATGCCTAGATAATCTCATAACTATGCACTTTTCTATCAATTGCTCGACAGTAATTTGTTCACCCACCATAATACTTATGCTATCTTGAGAGAAGCCTCTAGTGAAACCTATGGCCCCCGGGTCTATCTTTATCATATTTGCTTTCAATCTACTTTTATTTGCATATTTACTTTTTGCATCTATATTATAAAATACCAAAAAATATATTTATCTTATCATACTATCTTTATTATATCTCACTTTCGCAAGTGGCCGTGAAGGGATTGACAACCCCTTTATTGCGTTGGTTGCGAGTTCCCAGTTTGTTTGTGTAGGTGCGTGGGACTTTTGAGAAGCCTCCTACTGGATTGATACCTTGGTTCTCAAAAACTAAGGGAAATACTTACGCTACTATTGCTGCATCACCCTCTCCTCTTCGAGGAAAACCAACGCAAGCTCAAGACGTAGCACCAGTATGGTGGCGAGGCTTCATCCGGTGATCTGCCTCACCTTTGAAATGCTTGTCTTTCTTTCTTACGGGATGCCTTCTCGGAAGAAATCGACGATGTCCCAGGTACACATTCTTCTTACAATTACTCAAATATATACTGTCAGTACCATCCAAGCAATGCGTGCATGCACGGTATCCCTTGTTTGTCTATCCTGAAAGGTTACTGAGAGCAAACCAATCATAGATGATCACAAACAGCAACGCATGTAGGTCAAATTCTTTGTGATTGTCCTCATCCCACACACGTACACCTTTTTCATTCCACAGCTGTAAGAGTTCTACAACTAATGGCCGTAGGTACACATCAATGTCGTTGCCAGGTTGCTTAGGGCCTTGGATGAGCACTGGCATCAAAATGTACTTCTGCTTGATGCACAACCAGGGAGGAAGGTTATACATACATAGAGTCACATGCCAGGTGCTATGATTGCTGCTCTGCTCCCCAAAAGGATTAATGTCATCTCCGCTTAGACCAAATCATACGTTCCTTGGTCATCTGCAAATTCCCTACACTTCCTGTTGATTTTTCTCCATTGCGACCCGTCAGCGGGTACTCTCAACTTCCCGTCATTCTTATGGTCTTCTTTGTGCCATCGCATCAACTTGGCATGCTCTTTGTTTTGGAACTAACGTTTCAACCATGGTATTATAGGAGCATACCACATCACCTTGGCAGGAATCATCTTCCTGGGGCACTCACCCTCGACATCACCAGGGTCATTGCGGTTGATCTTATAGCATAATGCACCGCATATTAGGCATGCATTCAAATCCTTGTACTCACCGCGGTAGAGGATGCAGTCATTAGGGCATGCATGTATCTTCTTCATCTCTAATCCTAGAGGACACGCAACCTTCTTTGCTTCATACGTACTCTCGGGCAATTCGTTGTCCTTTGGAAGCATCTTCTTTAACATTATCAGCAACTTTCCAAATTTCTTGTCAGATACACCATTCTCTGCCTTCCATTGCAGCAATTCCAGTGTGGTGCCCAGGTTTTTCTTGTCAGCTCCGCAATTTGGGTACCACGATTTATTGTGATCCTCTAACATGCGTTGCAACTTCAGCCTCTGCTTTTCTCTTGCACAGTTTCTCTTTGCATCGACAATGGCCCGACCAAGATCATCAGCGGGCTCATCTGATGCCTCTTCTTCAGCTTCTTCCTGCATTGCCGGCTCAGCTTCTTCCCCCATTGTTGTACCATCGTATTCAGGGAACCCATGGCCAGGATAGTTGTCCCGTCCTCTTCTTGTCCATTGTCTTCCATCATAACCCCTCTTTCTCTGTTCTTGGTCCAAACATTATAGTGGGGCATGAAACCAGACTCAAACAAGTGGACGTGAATGGTACGTGAATGGTTTTTGACTTAGAGTAATTCTGATCATTCTTATAGCCAACACATGGACAACATATAAAACCATCCGCCCGCTTGTTTGCCTCAGCCACAAGCAGAAAAGTACGCACACCATTAACAAACTGGGGAGAGCATCGATCATCGTACATCCATTGCTGGCTTATCTTTACACAACACCGAAAAGACCAAATTAATACAAGTTCATACATAAAGTTCATACACACTTATTCTCATAAAACAACATACAAACTCTCTAGCTAAAGAATTTAAATGCAAAAAAATGCAATCAAGATCACAATTAAGGTAACAATTGATCCAACAGCATAATGATACCAAGCCTCACTATCAATGGCATATTTTCTAATCTTTCTAACCTTCAAGCGCATTTTCTGCATCTTGATCTTGTGATCATCGACGACATCGGCAACATACAACTCCAGTTTCATCTTCTCTTCTTCAATTCTTTTCATTTTTTCTTTCAAATAGTCCTTTTCTTTTTCAACTAAATTTAACCTCTCGACAAGAGGGTTGGTTGGAATTTCCGGTTCACATACCTCCTAGATAAAAATATCCATGTCAACTTGATGGGCATAATTTGTCATAAACACGAAATGTAACAAATAGTTATAAAAGAGATATACCACATCCAAATCATAAACCGGACGAGGGCCGATGGAGACGGATATCAAAACCATGGCACTACGTATAACAAACAACATACGAGTAAGAAAATTATACATGTAACTATATATCTAAATCACACAAACATGATTTTTTATATAAAAAAGATAAGAACAAGAGGTTCACCCAGGTGGTGACGGCAACGGGACGGTGCGGGCAATCGATGGTGGTTAGGACGGGGACGGGAAGGAACTAAGTAAACCACACCTATATATGCAAACTAAGAGTTAATCTGAGCTCAAATTGCATATAAATCAAATAAACTACCACATATAATTACTCCCAAACTAAAACCCACAAGTCACTATACTTATAGAGCATTGGAAGAGCTAATCTAGCAATGAGAGATGAAAGGACAAAGTTGCTAACCTTTGTGATCACTTGGATGGATGGGGGGCCTTCAAATTTTGGCAAAAATGAAGGATGAGCTCGAGCAATGGGGAAGAACAGAGGAGAGGCAGGAATGAAAGGGAGAAACAGAGAGAAATGAGCTCAGGGTCGACGAAGGGTTTATATAGAGGCATCTTTAGTCCCGATTGGTTATACAAACTGCGACTAAAGGTGCATCTCTAGTACCGGTTCGTGCCACAAACCGGGACTAAAGGTGTTGGTGGGGCCCCAGCCTGACAACAGCCTGCCACCACCTCTTTAGTCCGGTTCGTGGAACGGACCGGTACTAGAGGTTCAACATGAACCGGGACTAATGAGTGTCGCCCGCCTAGCTGTTGGAGCCGGCACTAATGGTCACATTAGTGCCGGTCCGTAATTGAACCAGGACTAATGAGGTGAACATAAGGTCGGTCTTCTACTAGTGGAGCTTTAAACAATACATGTTGCAATTTAGCTTTCTAATTCAACATTTCATTCGCTCGGTAACTATCATAGGGATATCCGAATCAAGTGACTCATTCAACTCTACAGTCACCACATCCATAAGTCGAATATATGTGGCACCCCGGCTCGGAGAAACCGGAACGCCCTTTATTCTAGCCCAGAGATCGAGGAGAAGTCTTCTAGAATATGGCACTACTTAGCATAGAACAAACTAGCTTTCTATTATTACACGAATATGAATACAAGCTCTCCGATATTACAATGAATAACATCGGCACAGCGACACTACGCCATCCTCAGTTGCTCTATGCAAGCAGCAGAACAACTCGAAGCAGCGGAATAACTCTAGTAGCGGAACAATGACGATGGTGGTGAACTCCACTCCGCAGGGAATCTGACTGGAACGCTTATCCTAGATCGCAAACAAGGACTCCACGGCAAACAAGCAACCAAATCCGTCATGACCTGCAAACTGGCATGACTCGCCAGGTCAGTACATTGAATGTACTTACAAGCTCACAATAACCAAAAGCATTCAAGACAGAAAACAACATGGCAATTACAGGTTAAATAGGAATTATCATGAGATCATCAGAATAAAATGGCATGACCAACATAAACATGATACAGCTAGAACAATATGAGCATGACATGACGATACTAGCATGCAAGATGATGACACTACATGCACCATTTATTCCACTCGGGTTACCTGGTAACTGTCACATGCATCACTTACCACCCTCGGACATCACACGATCATCTCAGGATCAAATCAAGCTTGGTATAAACAATACCATAGCGATCATTAAATGACCACAAGGAGCTTGATCTTTACCCACGATTCTTGCACAACATCACGAATATCCAACAACTTGGTATCCTCGATACCACGGTGATCTTTCCGGCGATCACAAACACGACCAACACATGGCCCGTGATCCTTACGGCGAGCACAACCATGACCAATATTTGGCCCATGATCCTTACGGCGATCACAACCATGACCAACATTTGGCTCGTGATCCTTACGGCGATCACAACCACGACCAACATCTGGTTCCAATCAACACGATGGCCTTCCCGCCACCAACACAATGCAAACTTCATACTTAGTGTGCAAAATTCATTAAATGTTGATCCATGGTGTGACCTACTTTCGAGCGTGTCCTTAACCGTGGACTCGGCTATCGATAGATTTAATATGCACTCTGCAGAGGTAGCACACTGGACCCACACCATGGAACCCATGGCCTCGCACTCCCATTCGGGTGGACCAACGACATTCCGACGAAACCCCTCCATTGCCATGACACTCTCCCGGCCACTCCGACTCAATCCCCATCGGGCTAGTCCTAGGTGGCCCCGTGTCTACCAAAGACACAACGACCATCGTCGTGGCCACGATCCCACTCGAGGACCCGCTGGCTATAACAACTACGGGCACACAAGGTTATGCCTGCTTACCGGGCCAGGGTACATCACGCCCATAACCTTTCCTAGTTGGAGCCACCGACCAGAGGCATGACAATGAAACGAATAAAGGCCGTCCCATATCGGAAAATGTGGTTGCACTGGGAAAGACTCGATTCAGCGGCACCATGACCCGGTCAACAACATATTCACGTTGAGTTATTATCAGGTTCAACTTAAATTGAAAATAACCGGCGTCATAACGCCATGACATGCATCACCAACATACTTCTCCGAAACATAGCCTGACGACTAACATCAACAATAAATATCATGCAAGAACATATCAACAATGCCATCATGCAAGTATTTAACCAACTGGATGCAATGGAACATGCATAACAACGGTACTCGGGACAGACAGCAGTCATGCACCGAAGACCATCACCAACATCAACATGTACTACTAGCAAGCATAAACATATGAAAGGAAACACTAGCAGGTAGAACATGATAACAGAGTACAAGACAACATAGCACAAAAGTGAACATGCAAATCTAAACATCACCGGAACAACGATAACAAGCTTTTCAACAAGCAAACATTTAATAAAGATTCAAGTTGAAAACCATGGCTACTGCATGACTATCATGTAAGTGGGTATTGTGTCTTGCCTGGGGGGGAAGAAATCATCAGGAGAAAGTGCGAGAAAATCGCGGAACGAATCGCCGGAAAACATTCTCTCTCGGAGGGGGCTGAATAAGGGCAATGGCATAATGGTCATTTTAACAGTGTCAAACCATAGTGAAAATGAAACCAACAGAACGTGCTTGACGAAACAAAGAAGTGGGCTTTGGAATCACCTGATTTGGAGCTACGGCTAAAAAGTTATGAGGTGTTTTCTGCCAGGGACCTATCTGCAAGAAAAATATTTTCAAACAGGGGCCTGGATAGAAAACTGAAAACATAGTTTATAAACTACGTTTCCACTTGCCACGTGGGCTGAGGCACCTGGGCCACTAGCGCGTGGGACCCAGGGGCAGGGGGAGGGTCCAGGCTCTCGCATGTTCTCCCGTCAGACAGGAGCAGAGGCAGGGGAGGGAAACGACCAAGGGGCCGGCCGGCTCCGACGATCCCCGGCCCGGACGAGGGCACCGGCAGGTGCGCAGAGGCCAGCTGCATCCATTCAGGCAAAGAGTGGCCGCCGGGAAGGCCTGGAACGGCGACGCAGAGCGGCGACCCGAGGAGGACAGAAGGCGGGCGCCAGCGGTGGCTATCGGCGATGCAGGGCTCTCCGGCGAGGGGCAAGTGGGTGGGGCAACTTAGCGAGACAAGGGGGAGGCTGTGGAGGTGGTGGGGAGACGAGGGGGGGCCTGGGTTGGCCGGAATCACGCCAAGGCCGAGGCATCCATGGAGGCAGGGGCGAACTCCGGCGAGATGTGGCGATCCTGGTGGTCGAGGAGGCTTGGGGAGAGGCTGGTGAGGTGCGGAGGGGTCCGGGGGTCCTTATATAGGCGCGGAGGAGGGCTCTAGAGCTCACGGACGAGATCCCGACCAAGCTTTAATGGCGGGCAGAGGCTGGACGTGGCACGGGCGTGGAGCTAGCGACTCATATATGGCGAACGGCGACGAGGCAGACGCACAGGGCGATGTGGAGGTTCACGGGGCAGCTACTAAACATGGTTGGAGGTCGAGACGAGGAGGGAGTAGACGAGCACAGTGGCAAGAACCAGCCATAGCACGAAACGTGCATGACGCCATCGTGATAACCACGAGCTTTGGTGCAAATGGCGCGTTCTGGCCGGGCCGACCATGTCCACTAGAATGACCCTAGTGACTTAAGTATAAATGAGGAAACAAAACGTTCCAGGGGCAAAGAAGTGATTTGCACTTAGCTCCAAAGTAAACCAGCAGCCTAGTGTTTGTGCTGTGCAGTGGGGACACCAGCTAGGTAACTTTGTAAATAATTTGTCTAGGAGGTTTAGGGTAAGAAGGACTTTCATCCTGGTAACTTTGAGAAGATTTGGATAAAGATTTAATGTAGTTGCTTAACAACCACATAATCTGGTCAGAAATGAAGATCATGATGATGCTCTCACATGGAGTGTCAACTTGGGCTAAGATTGGTCAAAGCTTGATTATTTGGACTTATGATGATGCTGTAAAAAGCTTATGCCAAATGGGCAAACCAAAATAGCACTTGCTTCACAAACATCATTTCTGTCCAGAAACTTGGAATAATTTTGCTGATCAAATGACTTATTGAAATGATGCCAAATTGGGTTGAGAGAGTTTTCATGGGTATAAGAATGATCTGGTAATTTATCATGATTTTTTTGAAGCAATATAAAATGCACTTACTTCACAACCTGAAAATATTGCCAAAATCAAAGCTTTTCTCCTGTGCTCACATAGATACTTGGATGGGGCTGAAAATGGGTGGAGGGGGTTAATATGAGCACATTAAGGAGTGTGCAAAAGTTCAACTCATTTTGATACTCCTAGCTAGTACTTCCTTCACAAAGCCTTCTGTCTGACAAAAACTTTGAAAATTCCCTGAGGAAGATTGGCTAGGCAAATAAAGTTGAACTTGTGCACGAGGCAATTATTTGGACATAAAAGCATGCCCAAAAAGGTTGGGAGCCACTATGAAACATATAAATGGCACTTCCTTCACAAAGTGCCATTCAGGGCAGAATAGAAAAAGGAATATTGGGGAATTATTTTTGAACTGGCCAAGGAAATGTTTTGGCATATTTGAGCTATATATGACCCAAAGGAATTATGTGAATTAGTTGGGGATTTTTGGATGGACAGAAGTATAGGTTGCTTCACAACCTAGGGCAGATAGGGTTATTCCTTTAATGAAAAAGAAATATTCCCTAGAAAAGAATGTTAGGGTTTGGTCAAGAAGTGAAGGGACATGATCTTGGCAAGGTTTTGAGAATGATGATCCACTTGGGAGGGGGAATTAGGATGATTTCCCAGGTGGCAAGGCCACAGAACCTGTCCAAAAAGAAAAACAGAGCAAAAACCAAATAAATCAAAAGAAAAAGAAAAGGGCCAAAATCCAGGCTGTTACAATATACATATTCATTATTCACTTCTAGTGATATAAAATATTAGAACATTATTCCACTCACAACATGAGAATGTGTTTCCTCTGATACGATGATGGATCTCAATTTGAACCCATGTGCTATAAGCCTCACGTCATGCCTCACCACCTCATTGCCTTCATTGCTCTTGTGGAAAGAAAACCCATTCTTTTCCCCCATTGAACAAATTCAAAAGAGTGCCTATTACTTATTAGGTCAATACTCATCTACACATGAGCAAGCACAATTCATCCTCAATTGCCACCTTCCATTGGATGAACCAGAAAGGTTAAGATTCTCAACCACTATGGACTTAGGTTCTCATACAATCGAGGATATTTTGAAATTCTCGAGGAGAAACACATGTTGACACAATGTAGTCTTTATGTTGAATTATTCTCCCAAATCTATATGCATAGTGAAGATTTCATAAATACCTTTTGACTCTTCATCATTTCCCACAACAATTCAGTCAAGGTCTTCCGATGTCCCAGCACCAGAATTTGTGTGCACACTCGTGCTGGCTCATGGGTGTCCAACATCCATCAGGTGTCCGTCAACCCTAGATTGAATGTCAACATGAAGTTTACCTATAGTTACTATTTGAGGATTGCTAATTACCCTCGGATACTTCCGTGAAGCATTATCCTCCAGTGTCTAGATTCCTCTCCCTCCTAGGTGGCCGAGTGGATCTATGGTCCACATACACTCTCTCTGCCACATTCACTATAAAAGCATTTTATTTGTGAGTTGTGACACCTTTATACTCAGTAAATGCATTTGATAGATTATTTGCTATATATTGCAAATTCATAATCCTTTGAGCCTCTAGTTCAGATTTATTCAGATATGTGGATCTAAGGACTAGATTTATATTCACATATCATGCTATGTGTCATCACTCAGTGTGGTTCTTTTCTCCCCCCTAATGCTGGAAAAGTGTTCTTATCAAAATACAATCAGCTTACGAGCCATAAACAAGGCCCCCTACTAGGACTTCAGGTACTTTACAATTGATAGACAATTGTAGCTCACATAGATCCCCAGTTCCATGCGCGTCCATAGGTGTGTGTTGTGGTGGTGAAGTCATTACATATCCAATGAATTTGAATGATCGCAAATGGGAAATACTTGTTGATTTCCACGTACTAACTGCAATTGGGGGGGGCATGATATGCAGTTTGTCGAATTTGTTCCATCTATTCAATATGTCAAAATTCCATGCCCCCTACAAGATGTTGAGAGATTATAATTACGTAGGAGCTATCTTAGTACCAACTTTTTCCTTTTGGTAAGTGATTCCACAAATCATTTTGGGTATGTATAAAACTCTCCACAACTCTGCCTCAATCTAGGCAGTAATCATCATATATGTGTGAACTAAATTTCACAACATTATTTGTTTTGATGGAATTTATCCCGTGCTTAGGATGATAGCTCCAAATTAATGATTTGAGCAATCAATTTTGCCAATTCATGGTTCCTCTTAGAAGTAAGAACACATTTTACCATCTCACCAATGCATCGGAAAGCACTATGAACTATGTGAACAAACCAGATAACAATTTATTTGGATCACATGTACTCTTGTCAAAGGAAATCTAGTGGCTCTGACCTTGTGATTAATTTATTAGTTTGCACCTACCATGCATACATAATCCAATGAATTTGGGAAGTTTTCACAGTTAGGTTGTGTCTAATGGAAGCATCAATAATTTTCTCATCATCCTCATACCATGATGACCATGCCATATATTGAACTTATCAAGATTCTGGAAAATTATTCTGTAAGCCATTTTCTTCTTTATCTTAAGGTCATCAATTTTAGGGGAAATTGTTGCTTCTACAATCCTCTGCACTTGGGGGTGGGGGCTTAATAATCTGGTATGGTGACTAAAACATGAACAACAATGGCACGTTTAGGACATATCCACACGGATCACCAAACGGACCTCATAGAATGTCCACCAACACGTCCAGATGTGTCTGCAAACAGCCTGACCATCGAGTCATCTCCCTCAAATCTGGACCATGTATGACGGACAATGCACCAAGTGTAATGAGAGGGGAAAGAGATGAGTGGGAGATGTGGTATAACTAAGAGTGGATAGGTTTCTATTTGGACTCACCTAGACGTGCCCCAAATTTGGGGACGATTTGTGGGGTTTTCGGTGTCCGTACCAGTCCACAAACATTTAATAAATAGCATTGTGGGCCCAAAGTGTATGGACTGTACACATTTCAACGATGACTCACGTTGGTGATGCCCTTACTTGCTCACTTTCATGGTTTGCTAGTTCAAGAACTAAACTATAAATCGAGGCAAGTTAACAGAGGAAGATATATAGTGCACCGGGGCATTTGGTGCTACTGGTGCACATGTTCTCTGTAATCTTTTTAATATACGTCGAAAATAAGTGTTACAAGGATGTGAGTACAATATATGTACCATGGTATAAAAATTGAGACCAAAATTCAAAATACACATTTAGAAACAAAAAGACAAACCATGATATGAATAGTAGCTACTGCAAACTAGACCTTGAATTTTCATTTATGTTTACCATACTATGTTTCCAATTTGCACCTAAAATTTTGTGGTATAATTGATTCTTGTTACTACTAGAACATAATTCTTTTTCCAAAATTTTATAGCATTCGTAAATAAGGTTCTTTAAAACAGGAGCATCGGTAGCACCAAATGGTTGGGTGCACTCCATATTTCTTGACTTCAGGATCCCACATAAGTTTTCTATGTTATATAGCATGTTGCTTTTGTAAGTGTTATCTACTTTGTTGGATAATCGAGCATTGATTTCAAATTACTTTTGTCGGGTGGTAGGTGCGACATATGCCAACGAGTGGCTAATCATAGTGGGAGCCAATAAGACATCGCCGGTGCCTGGAAACGAGATGAGGCAGAGACATGCACGCCGGCGAATCTTACCCGGCTTCGGGGCTCTCCGTGGAGATAACACCCCTACTGCTGCTCTGCGGGGTCTCCGCATGATCACTAGATGAATAAGTGACTACAAGCTGCTCCTAGAGCTGTTCGGTGGGAGGAAGAAGAAGGGCACGACTAGCTCCTCTCTTCCCTCTACGTGGTGGCTAAAACTATTAGAGTCCAACCCTTTGCATGGGTGCCCCAGGGGGTTTATATAAGCCTACCCCCTGGGGGTACAATGGTAATCCGGCTAGGTGTGGGCCCTAGCCGTCAGTGTCTTCGCCCGCCGGCTTTTCCGCCGGCCGCTGGGGCCCGCCGACTTGGTGGGTCTCGCCAGTTGCCGGCTCCCTGGTCAACAAGCTGGCCCCATCGTCGAGGGCCTTGTCGGGGGCTGGTTACTGTTGCCTCAATCCTGATGACGAGGGCTTTGTCGGGGTGGGCGTGGCTACAGTGCCGCCGCCTTGGCGGCAATCACTGTAGCCTCACCTCGTCTTGTCTCCTTAATGGGGCGCTTCCTTCGAGGGAGGGAACCAGCCAGCTGTGGGAAGCCGGCTATACCTTAGGCCGACTCGGGGAGGCCGAGCCGCCTTAGGGCATCTCTCTGACTAGGGGGACCCGCCGCCTACGGGTAGTACAGACAGCCTGTCGTTGGTGATGTCATAGTCAACATGGCAACAGTGCCGCGCCGGACGGGTGATGCCCCCCCCCATACGAAGAACTATAGCCACGCGTGCTCCGGGATGTGGGGGTGGCAGGCCTTACTGTAGGCACGCCCCGTCTCATCGCCATTATGTGGGTGCAGAATCTGAGGGTGCGGCCTTGGCCGCCTGCGGGGTGGCCGGCTCCTCGGAGTCGGCATTCTCGTGGCCGGCTACATGGAGCCGGCCCTCTGGAAACCGGTTCCTTGGAAGCCGGCCCTCTCGTGGCTTTCTTCAATGTGTCTTGGGGCCAGGCCGCCTCCTGACAACCGGCATGGTTGACAGCCGGCCGGGGGAAGGCGGCCCAGCATCTCGGATGTCGGATGGCCTGATTGGCTTGATTGGCTTGTGATTTTTTCAGAAGCCCCAGGGGGAGCCGGCTAGGCTACCCGTGGTCATTTACTCCGACAGTAGTCCCGGAAGCTGATTGGGCTCCGAGGTTGAAGGGAGGACGAGGAGCTCGATCAGTTTCCTATCCTGAGAAGCCGGCAGCTAGGAGCCGGCCTTGAACGGGTGCGCCGTCTTCGGGGGAGCTATGTGGTTGAAAAGGGGGAAACGCGAGATGGCTTGCGCGTTGACTGCGCGTCGCCTCGCGTGCCACATGGGCAGAAAAGCCTGCCAGCCTACGCGCACGACGGGACGTTGCCGCAGGCCGGGGCCTACGAAGCCTACGCCTCGGCCCGCGCGTGGATCCTCTGCGGCCCCATGGCATTCCCATGGCGTTGTCGAGCTCGTGGGACGGCTCCAACGTCCATGAATATCACATTGATTGGCTCCGCCGGACGCGGCGGTTTCCAAGCGAGGACCTTGTGAAGACCCGCCTCGTGCCGGAGGCGGAGATTTCGCCAGCGCCGGAGGAGGGCGAGCGGGTCATCTTCCGCTTGCACTGCCTGCGCGGCCTCGGCCTGCCGGCGAGCGGGTTCTTCCGCTCCTTCCTTGACTTCTACCATCTCCAGCCGCATCACCTCACCCCCAACTCGGTGATGCTGCTGTCGGCCTTCGTCACTTTGTGTGTAGGTTTCCTTGGTGTTCTCCCCATCCTCGAGCTCTTCGGGGAGTTCTTCCAGTGCAAGTTGGGCACCGTCTCCGCGGGTGTGCCCGCCCCCTGTGGCGCCTTCATCGCCATGCGGAGGACGGTCGACAACAACCCCTTTCCGCCTATCCTACTGATCCAGTCGGTGAAGCTTTGGCAGCAACTGTACTTCTACGTGAAGAACGCCGATGCGCAAGGTGACTACCTCAACCTGCCGGCTTACGTAGCCGGCCCGCCGCCTGCAAGGCCGGCGTCTTGGTCTCACCGAGCCCGGTCGCTCACTTTGGCCGGGAACGCCGCCATCGCCCGGCTACTGGTGTTGGTCCAATCAGAGGGCTTGGTGGGGGCCGACTTGGTGGCCGCCTTCGTGGAGCGCCGGGTGCTCCCGCTCTAGAGCCGGCTGCACATGATCTGCCAAATAAGCGGCCGCTTCGACCCGTGCCGGCTAAGCACCACAGAGATGCCTCATGACGAGGTATCTTTCCTGGTGAATTATATCTCCAACTGCAAACTCACCGTGGACTGGCGGTACCACAAGGCGCCATACTCTCGGGCCAACCCACCACCTGTGGTGAGTTTTTCCTCATTCTTTTCTTCTTTTGTTGCCGTGTTCAATAGCCGACTCTTGACTAGCCGACTTTGTTTTTGGGGAAGAACCCTCTTCTTCGACCGGCGCCCGGGGCCTCAGGGCCGGAGCGCCATTTTGCGGCTGACCGCGCCGTGGACGACCCTGACGACCCGGATCTGGGGGCGGCCGCCATGGATGATGCCGTAGGCGGAGTTGGCGGGGAGGCAGGCGGCCCCGAGCTCACGGTCGGCTTCGGGGACTGGCCGGATGATGATGAGACCGAGGCCGTCCCACACCGCGAGCCGGCGGCCGATCGCCAAGGCGCGGGATCTTCTGCCGCGCCAACAGCTCGGGGCGGCAAGCATAAGCGTCGGGCCGGGCCGGGTCTCTTCGGCAGTCGGCTGAAAAAACCCAGGGGCTCAGCAGCGGCGACCAAGCGGGACGAGGCGGCGGCAAAGGCGGCCCATTTCCGCAAGGTGGTGAAGCATCCGCGGGCGGTCTCGGCGTAAGTGTCGAGTGCTCTTTATTCCTTCTTTATTATTGTCTTCTTTAGTTGAGGCTCATCTGAGCCGTCTTCTTGGTTTGTTGAATAGGGCGCCGCTTTCCCTCGAGCGGGTTGACGCCGCCTACATAGTCGCGCCGACTGGAGGGTCTTCGAGTTCCCGCCGAGTGGATCCCCACGCCGACCTTATGGAGGCAACGGAGCGGAATGCGCGGGAGGCTCGGGAGGAGCGGGAAGCAGCGGAGCGGAGGGCCGCCCAAGAGGCGGTAGAGAAGTCGGCCTAGGTGGAGGCCAACACGGCAGCCAAGGCCCAGGCGGAGGCCGCAGCCGCGGAGAGGGAGGCAGAGGCTTTACGTAATCAGCCTTTGTATCTTGTCATTCCCCTTCGCACCGTGGCCCCTGACATCCCCATACCTCCATTGGAGGAACCCGACCGCGACCAGTCGGTGATGGAGAGGATGGAGGGCGACGTGACGATCCTGGGGGAGGCGTCACAGCTGGCGCCGACCGGAGCGGGCCAAGGCGGCCGACCTGCTGCGGCGCTTGGGCAGCCGGCCGGGGGCGAGTTGGCGGCGGGGGGGGGGAGGGATCTCGTGGCGCAGTCGTCGTCTCACCGGCGCGCGGGGGAGGCGCCCCTCGCGCCGGAGCCGCAGGGAGCCGACTCGACAGCGCAGGAACTGGAGGCGGCCAGCACCAGCTTGTCCGAGTGGACGCCAAGCGGAGAAACGACGGAGCTGAACGAGGCAGCGCAGGAGGTCCGACGCCGGCTTCAGACCCAGGCCGCCACGCTGCACCGGTTCACCCAGGAGTTCCTTACCACGCGCGCGGTCGTCCGGGTAAGTCTTCTGGCTTTGATCGATTTCTTTTTTGATTTCTTCCGTGGGGGCGCGTCAGCGCACCCACTGGGTGTAGTCCCCGAGTTTCGAGTCAGCTGCTGAGCAGGCGGCTTGAAACTTCTTAGCGGGTTTTGATAATGATCTTGTTCTTATGCGCACTCCATCTAATTTCCAGGAGTACCACAATCTTCGCGCGGCCGCCTTCAACTCCCAAGCCCAGGAGCTGAGCTAGAAGGCCGCCGATCTGACGAATAGCCGGAGTAAGAACTTGGTTTCTTCTATCTCAAGTGGGGGCGCGTCAGCGCACCCACTAGGTGTAGTCCCCGAGATTCGGGTCGACCGCTGAGCAGCCGGGTTGGATCTTCCCTGACGACTTTTCCCTTACTGCTTTTTTCCTTTCTCTCCATGCTTGCAGAAGCTAACGCCGACTTGAGGGAGCAGCTAGCCGGGTCCCAGACCGCCCTTCGCGCCAAGGAGGTCGAGTGCGACGCCTTGGCCCAGGAACGCGACCGCCTGGCGAAGAAGCTAGACGACTAGGAGGAGAGCCATAAGGCGGCTCTGAAGCAAGCAAGCGCTGAGCGAGGGTTATGGGCGGGTGGAGGATCTGATCGACGGTAAGCCGCCTTCCTCTTCTCACTCCTTTGCTTGCTCCTTGCCATCTTGTTCATATTCTGATTTTCGTGTCGTTTTCTTGTTCTTCACGCAGATTACTTCCCTGGCTACTCCGTCGCCACCAACCAAGCCATCGAGGCCCACAGCAAGGCGCGCCGGTAGGCAGGGGTCACAATCGCGCAAAATGCTAGCCGGATGTTCGAGGAGCAGCTCATAGCGGTCCAGCTAGCTCGGCTGCAGCCGGCTCACCGCGTGCTTCGCTGGCTTCAGCGTGCCGGTGCGCAAGTGCTGACCGCTCTCTGGCCTGGCGAGGTGATCCCCCGCACCCCCAGTCGGACTGCCGACTGGCTGGAGATTGCGGTTGGCTGCTTGGAGGCCTTGAAAGCCTCTGCTGCTCGGTCCGGCGCCGGGCGAACGCTGGAGTTCATCCGGGCCTGGTATCCTGGGCTAAGCCTGAGCCGGTTGAGCACTTGGAGGCAGGAGGCTGACGAGGAGCTGGTGGCGGTGCGGCCGGCTATCGTCCAGTGCGCCTCGGCTATCGCCGAGTACACCGATACCAGCGTCTTCGCTCCTGAAGTAAACGACAGCGGAGTCGCCCAGCCGGAGGAATGGTTCGGGCTCAACCCGGCGGAAGGCAAGGATTCGGCGGAGGAGATTGCCTCTAGTGACGAGGCCGAAGATGACGAAGAGGAAGGCGGTGGAGACACCGTGCCAGACGGCGAAGCGACCAACCAGCGTCAGCCTGATCGTGCCTCTAGCAATGAGGCACGCGCGAGCGCGTCGCCTTCCAGGGGTGAAGATCAGGCCGAGACTCGCCAGCCGGCCACTCCTCCAGCCCGTACTGCCGCCTCCGCCGACCTGCCCGACTCGCCTGTTGCTCCGCTGGCCTGATCTGCCGCTCTTGCTTTTCTGCTTTTGCTCTTTCAACAAACTTTATTAACTTTGTGCAGTTCCACCCACTGGGGGTGTATTCAGACTATGTTGAATGCCGACCTCTCAAAAGGCTTTTATGTAAATATATTTATGCGTATGTTTGGCTTCCATTCGAGTTTGCTTTTTATCCTTAGGCTGTTTCCTTTGCCGCCTTCCCTTGATTGCCGCCTTCCAAGCCGAACAGCTGCTCCGCAGTCTGCGGCTGGGGAGGAACTTGGCTATTTGTTGGAAGGCAAGTACTTGAGCTTTGTTGGATTTTGGCAGGGTTGAATGGAAGCCGGCCGGTCGGCTACTCTTGTAGCCGATCGGCAATGGGAGGAAGCGGCTTTTGTTATATAAGTTCGTTAATCCTTAGCCGTTTTTCGTGTGGGCATCCTTTCCTGCCCTTGACTCTTGCCAGCCGGACAGTCGGTTCTTCGAGCTGCGGCTTTTGACAAGAGAGGGCTTGGGTGCCGGCACACTACTTGTTTGACTGCAGGTGGAACTTAAATATAACTCAAGGCGGCCAGTCCCCGGGCCGACTAGTAGAGCCCGATGCCAGACGAAAAAAGGTACAATGACAAAATCATAGGCATGATACTCGTCATTCATAGATAAAAGGTGACAGTCCCCAAGTGCTTCTCAGGGGGCCCATTGTCTCGTACTTAATACAAAAGGTAACGTGATACAAACTGCGTTTTAACTGTAAAATCTTCGGAGGAGGTTGGCGTTCCACGGTCGTTCCGACTCCTTGCCGGAATCATCTCTCTTTCGCGCCTTCGGCTTCTGTGCGTTGATCAGGTAGTAGGAGTCGTTTCCCAACGCTCTGCTGATGACAAAGGGGCCTTCCCAAGGGGCCGAGAGCTTGTGCTGGCCGGCTGTTCGCTGGATCAGCCGGAGCACAAGGTCACCTTCTTGGAAGGATCTTGGCTTGACCTTCCGGCTATGGTAGCGGCGCATGCCTTGCTGGTAGATGGCGGACCGAATGAGGGCTAACAGCCGGCTTTCTTCCAGCAAGTCGACGCCATCTTCTCGTGCTTCCTTAGCCTCCGCCTCCGTGTACATGGTCACCCGAGGCGAGTCGAACTCGATGTCGGTTGGGATGACAGCCTCGGCACCATATACAAGGAAGAACAGAGTGAAGCTGGTTGACTTGTTTGGGGTAGTGCGCAGACTCCAGAGGACGACCGGCAGCTCATCAAGCCAACAGCCGCGAACGCTCCAGTGGCATGACCAGTTGGGGCTTGATGCCAGAGAGGATGAGGACGTTGGCCCGCTCAACTTGGCGGTTTGACTGCGGGTGGGAAACGGACGCTATGTCCAGTCGGATGCCCTGCGTCGCACAGAAACGTGCCAATGCTCCCTTGGCAAAATTTGTGCCATTGTCGGTGATGATGTTGTGCGGCACGCCGTACCGAGTTGTGATGTCTGCGATGAATGTCACGGCAGTCGGCCCATTCAGCTTCTTGATCGGCTTCGCTTTGATCCATTTGGTGAATTTATCCACGGCGACAAGTAAGTGTGTCATGCCGCCGCGCGCCATCTTGAATGGGCCCACCATGTCCAATCCCCAGACGGAAAAAGGCCAGGTGAGGGGAATGGTCTTGAGTTCTGAAGCCGGCAGGTGTTGCTTGGAGCTGAATACTTGGCAGCCTTTGCAGTGTTTGACCAACTCCTTGGCATCGTCCAAGGCAGTCGGCCAAAAGAAGCCATGGCGGAAAGCTTTGGCAACGAGGGATCTTGAGGCTGCGTGGTGGCCGCATTCGCCTTGGTGAATGTCTTTGAGGATTGCTATGCCCTTCTCTGGCTCGACACAGCACTGGAAGACTCCAGGGACACTGCGCCTGACGAGCTCTCTGTTGGCGATTGTATATGCGCCGGCTCGGCGTTGGATTTGTCTTGCCGCTATCTCGTCAGCCGGAAGTTCTCTGTTTATCAGGAAGTTGAGGATGGGATGAGCCCATGATGGAGCTGTGACTTCTTCTATAGTCAACACGGCTACTGCAACTAGGGCGGGTGGGCTGGGTGGTGAAGAGCTGGAGCTGGCCGCCGCCTGGGGTGTTAAAGCAGTCCCCGGGCCGACTACCGTAGTCCCCGGGCCGGGTTCTGAAGTCCCCGGGCCGGGTGCGACTTTGGCAGTCCCCGGGCCGCCTATTGAAGTCCCCGGGCCGCCTACTTGGCTCCCTAAGCCAGATCCGGCTACGTCGGGGTTAGGCGGCACGAAGATGGAGTCGGATTCTGGAGACGGCTTGATAGACGGCTTGAGGAGGCGTTGGAGAGAGACGCCAGTTGGTATAGCTTGTCGGGTTGAGCCTATCCATGCCAGGGCATCTGCTTGCTCATTGTCGGCCCGTGGCACGTGGAGGAACTCGCATCCTTCAAAGTAGCCATTGATTTGCTGGGCGAGGAAATGATAGCTCGCCATGTTTGCGTCCTTGGCGTCCCAGTCGCCAGATGACTGCTGGACCACCAAATCCGAGTCGCCATAGCACAGGATCCGGCGGATGCCGAGCTCTTTGGCTAGCCGGAGTCCGTGTATGAGCGCCTCGTACTTGGCCACATTGTTGGAGGGGGCGAAGTCTGCAGCGTGTATCTGAGTTTGTCGCCTTTGGGAGAGGTGAGGACGATGCCGGCTCCCAAGCCGGTGCACATCTTGGATCCGTCGAAGTGCATCCGCCAATGAGTGGAGTCGGGAGCCGGCGGCAGGTACTGGGTCTCGGCCCAGTCGACGAGGAAGTCGGCCAATGCTTGCGACTTGATGGTGGTGCGAGGCTGGTAGAAGATCGTGTAGGGGGGCAGCTCAATGGCCCATTTCGCCACCCGGTCGGATGCGTCCCGGCTGCCTATGATCTCGGCGAGCGGGGCGGTGCATACGACCGTGATGGAGTGCCCTTGAAAGTAGGGCTTCAGCTTCTTGGTGGTGAAGTACACGCCATAGCACATCTTCTGGTAGTGTGGGTAGTTCTGCTTCGAGGCGGATAGTACTTCGCTTAAGTAGTAGACCGGCCTCTAGACCGGTTGAGCTCGACCCTCTTCTGGGCGTTGGACTACGATGACGGTGCTGACCACCCGGCTGGTGGCGGCGATATAACGGAGCATGGGCTCTTTCTCAGTCGGTGCCGCCAAGACAGACGGCGTGGCCAGCATCTTCTTTAGCTCGTGAAAGGCTTGGTCGGCTTGGTCGTTCCACTCAAAATGAGTGCTCTTCTTCATGAGTCGGTAGAGGGGGAGTTCCTTTTCTCCCAGCCGGCTGATGAAGCGGTTCAGGGAGGCCAGGCACCCGGTAAACTTCTGGACGTCACGCAGCTTGGTGGGAATCTCCATTCTCTCGATGGCCTTGATCTTCATTGGGTTGCACTCAATGCCGCGTTCAGAGACCAGGAAGCCTAGGAGCTGGCCGGCTGGCACTCCGAACACGCATTTTTCGGGGTTAAGCTTGATCTGAAACCGGCGCAGGTTCTCAAATGTCTCCTTGAGGTCCTCCAACAAAGTGTTGCGCTTCTCCATCTTCACCACGATATCGTCTACATAGACATGGGCATTTCTGCCGAGTTGCTTGAGGAGGCATTTCTACATGCAACACTGAAAGGTGGCACCGGCATTTCTCAAGCCGTATGTCATTGTCAGGTAACAGAAAGCTCCGAATGGCGTGATGAAGGCGGTCTTCAGGCGGTCGGCTGGGTCCAGCTTTATCTGGTTGTAGCCTAAGTAGGCATCCAAGAAACTCAAGTGCTCGCATCCGGCTGTGGAGTCTATTACTTGATCAATCCTGGGTAAGGCAAAGGGATCTTTGGGGCAGGCTTTGTTGAGGCTTGTGTAATCTATGCACATGCGCCATTTGTTATTCTTCTTCAGCGCAAGGACCGGGTTGGTGAGCCACTCCGGGAAGAAAACCTCCATGATGAAGCCGGCTGCCAAGAGCCGGGCTATCTCTTCTCCCACGATCCTTCTCTTCCCTTCTGACAGTCGGGGGAGGGGCTGCTTGACCGGCTTGGCGTCTGATCTGACGTGTAGCTTGTGCTCGGCGAAATCCTTCGGAACACCCGGCATGTCCTTGGGGGACCATGCGAAGATATCCCGATTCTCACGGAGGAAATTGACGAGCTCGCCTTCCTATTTACTGTCCAGCTTCGCCCCGATGATGGCAAACCTTTCCGGGTGCTCCGGGTCCATGGGTATCTTGTTTGTTTCCTTAGCCAGCTGGAAGGAACCTTGGGCATCACACTCTTTGGGGTCGGGGGACAGGGCATGCTGCTTGCCGGCCATGGCCACGATCCGATCGAACATCTTCTTCTCTTCGGCAATTACCAGGGACTCGGCCAGCCGGCTGCTGGCCGCAGCGCACTCGGAGGACTTCTTGTAATCGCCGGCTATGGTGATGATGCCCTTGGTACTCGTCATCTTCATCTTGAGGTAGGCATAGTGGGGCACGGCCATGAACTTGGCCAGAGCAGGCCGGCCAAGTAGCGCATGGTAAGGGCTCTCGAGGTCCACCACTTCAAACCAGATTGCTTCTCGGCGGAAGTGATCCTTGTCTCCGAAGAGAACATCTATCTTGATCTTGCCGATGGGTGAACAGGACAGGCTGGGTACAATGCCACGGAACACGGTCCGGCTTGGCATAAGGTGTTTGGCCTTGATGTTCAACTTCTCCATGGTATATCTGTACAGGATATTGATGCTGCTCCCGCTGTCTATCAATATGCGAAAGAATCGGGCAGCAACCTGTGTGTTGCTAGGGTTGCCTCCAAAACCAATGCGTAGGAGCCCGGGGACGGCATCACCTCTGGGTGGTCGGCCCGGCTCCAGCTGATAGGCCTCTCTGACCAGTGCATGTATTCGGGGTTGTTGGAAGCAACCGTATTGACTTCTTGGTGCTGTCAGCGCCGGCTGCGCCGGTCTTCAGGCTGGCTTGTGAATACGACGTAGGCGGCATGCTCGTTGGGGAACTCATCTTGGACGGCTCCGACAGCGGGTCGAGCGGCCGGCTGCTGGGGGGCCGGAGGCGGCTGTCCAGCAGGCGGAGGCGGTACCAGCCCTTCGCCCTTGGTGATTCGGGTAAGCCAGTGGCACTTCCGGGTTGTATGGTTGGACGGCTTCGCGCCGCTGTGGAACTTGCACGGGGCGCCAAGGGCTTGCTCGTAGGAGAAATCCGGTTGCCAAGCCGGCCTGCCGCCTTTTTGCTTCTTGGGAGCGGGCCACCCCTCAGGTTGTTTGTCTTCGACTATGGCTACGTGCCGACTGGCGGAAACCGGCATCGGAGCCTTGCGCTTGTTGTCGTTCTGGTATGGGCGCCGAGTGGACTCTCCAGCCGGTGTCTTGGGAGCCGGCGCAAGCACCTTCCTGGAAGCGTCGACTCGAAGCTCGGTCTTCATGGAGGACTCGGCCGTGGCGTATTTATCAGCGATGACTAGCAGCTTGTCGAGGGTAGCCGGCTCGTCGCAGAGGAGTCGGTGCTTGAGGAGGGTGCCTTCTCGGCACCCGGCCGTGAAGTATTCTATCACTTAAACCTCGTGCACCCCCTCGCAGGAGTTGCGGAGCTCGGCCCAACGCGTGAGGTAGTCCGGGTCGAGTCGGTGGGTCCTTGTACGCACAAGGAGAGTTGCCTGGGCTTGGGAGCCCGCTTGTAAGTGCTGGTGAAGTTGCAGATGAAGGCCTCGGTGAAGTCCAACCAGCTGTTGATGCTGTAGGGCTTGAGGCTATTGAGCCAGGTGCGCGCCGTGCCTTGGAGCATCAGGGGGACGTATTTTACGGCAACACGCCGGTTGCCGCTGGCTATGCGAACCGCGATGGAGTAGTCGATCAACCAGTCTTCCGGCTTCACGGAGCCGTTGTACTTGGGCGTGTCTCTCGGGAGCGAGAACCCTTTGGGAAAGGGCTCGTCGCTGATGCGGGGGCCGAAGCAAGGCGGCCCGACATCGTCTTCTTCTTCTAACGCCAGGGATCGCACAAGGCGGTCAATCCTATGGCGGGCATCGTTCTCGCCGACTCCTTCGCGGCAACCAAGTCGGCCGCTGAGGGTCGGATGTGTGACAGGCGGCAGGGTAGGATATCTTTCCCATGAGGTGGAGGAGGGGGAAGATCGCCTCGTCGCTCCACGGCTCGAGGGCGGCCTTCTGCGTCGCGCTTGATAGAGATCCGTGTTCGGCTTCGGCTGGCAGTCGGCTCTTTTTGCTGCCTGGTGCAGGCTCCGCCCGCGGTTGGCGTACGCGATGTCGCGCCATGCTCTCGGCGCGGGGGTGGGCTTTCGGTGCGGACGCCGGCTTCGTGCCGCTTTGCGGCCGCGTCGATCAGCTGCTGGATCCGCCTGGTCATGTAGGGGAGCTCGTCGGCCCCTACTCCGTTCAGCTCGTCTACGACCGACTGGGCGGCGTGTAGGTTCTCGAGAGGCGTGGCGTAGACTGGGCGTTCTGCCCCTAGCATATCGGCGACGGCCGCACCGCGTTTCTGGACAACGCCGGCCCGACTCGGCCCATCGGGAGGCGGCGTTTCGAAGGCGGCGCGGTCGACCTCGTGCTGGTGGGCCTCGGTAAGGCGTCTCATGGTGGCTAGCTTCCGGCCCTCCGCGACGAGGGCAGCGCGGTGAGCCTCCAGCGCCTCGGCGTCGGCGTTGGCCGGGATGGGGACGGACAAGTCCTGCAACACCGTTTGCAGGGCGTCGTGGGTGTTCTCGATGGAGGCGACTCCGTGGCTGATGACCAGCACCTCGGTAATGGTGCTGCCGCCACTGTCGGCTCACGGGAGAGGATCGTCGAAGACCACCATGTTGGTGGGGAAAGCGTCGAGTGATGCAGTGTCGGAGTCGACAAGCATCGGGTCGGTGGAACCGACCGACTCCAAATCCATAGCAGGCTCGCTGGAGACGTGGAGTTGGTCGAGGAGGCTGACGAGGCGGCTCTCGAGGCAGCCGGTGCCCGCGTCGGATGCGGGCTCGTCGGAGGCGCGAGTCTCGTCGGAGATGCGAGCCTCGCCGAGAAGGTCGGCGAGGCAGCTCGTCGCGCAGGCGTCGGTGACACCTTGCAGCGCGTCGGGGCAAGCGCCATCGGGCATGCCGGGCTGGCTACACCCGCGAGGGAGGAAGAGGGTTCCCGTCCAGAACAAGTCTCCGGACGACGGTGCACCTAGCCCCACGGTGGGCACCAAATGTCAGGTGGTAGGTGCGACATATGCCAACGGGTGGCTAATCATAGTGGGAGCCAATAAGACGTCGCCGGTGCCTGGAAACGGGATGAGGCGAAGACATGCACGCCGGCGAATCTTACCCTGCTTCGGGGCTCTCTGTGGAGATAACACTCCTACTGCTGCTCTACGGGGTCTCCGCATGATCACTAGATGAATAAGTGACTACAAGCTGCTCCTAGAGCTGTTCGGTGAGAGGAAGAAGAAGGGCACGGCTAGCTCCTCTCTTCCCTTTACGTGGTGGCTAAAACTATTAGAGTCCAACCCTTTGCATGGGTGCCCCGGGGGGTCTATATAGGCCTACCCCTGGGGGGTACAATGGTAATCCGGCTAGGTGTGGGCCCTAGCCGTCAGTGTCTTCGCCCGCCGGCTTCTCCGCCGGCCGCTGGGGCCCGCCGACTTGGTGGGTCCCGTCGGTTGCTGGCTCCCTAGTCGACAAGCTGGCCCCACCGTCGAGGGCCTTGTCGGGGACTGGTTACTGTTGCCTCAATCGTGATGACGAGGGCTTTGTCGGGGTCGGCATGGATACAGTGCCACCGCCTTGGCGGCGATCACTGTAGCCTCACCTTGTCTTGTCTCCTTAATGGGGCGCTTCCTTCGAGGGAGGGAACCAGCCGGCTGTGGGAAGCCGGCTATACCTTAGGCCGACTCGGGGAGGCCGAGCCGCCTTGGGGCATCTCTCTGACTGGGGGGACCCGCCGCCTGCGGGTAGTACAGACATCTTGTCGTGGGTGATGTCATAATCAACATGGCAACAGTGCTGCGCCGGACGGGTGATGGCCGCCCCGTACGGTGCACTGTAGCCACCCGTGCTCCGGGATGCGGGGATGGCAGGCCTTACTGTAGCCACGCCCCGTCTCATCGCCGTTATGTGGCTGCAGAATTTGAGGGTGCGGCCTTGGCCGCCTGCGGGGTGGCCGGCTCCTCGGAGTCGGCATTCTCGTGTCCGGCTACGTGGAACCGGCCCTTAGGCAGCCAGTTCCTTGGAAGCCGGCCCTCTCGTGGCTTTATTCAATGGGTCTTGGGGCCAGGCCGCCTCCTGACAGCCGGCATGGTTGACAGTCGGCCGGGGGAAGGCGGCCCAGCGTCTCTGATGTCAGTTGGCCTGATTGGCTTAATTGGCTTGTGATTTTTTCAGATGCCCCAGGGGAGCCGGCTAGGCTACCCGTGGTCATTTACTCCGACAACTTTTATAAGCACAATTGAGCTATACTCTTGGATTACTTCTTATTGTTGTTGTACTTCTATTATAACTTGATATGTTTGGGTATGTATTTGGAAGTCCTAAGCCAAGCATGTATTTCACGGAAAGCCGACAAGGAATTCCGTTAATAAATGTGAGTTTGATTCTTTTGAACAACTCTCATGAATTTAGTAGCTCCTTTTAGGAGGCCTTCAATGACCATAGATCGAGCCTATACTATTAGAGACGGCTGGGCATTTCAAGGTGTAGCATTGTAACTGCTATGTAGACTTTTTTTATGAGGGATCAAATCCCTCTCTTCTTGTTTTTACTAATTCATCAACATTAAGGATCACAATGTATCAAATCAAATAAAAATTTATTGCAGCATCTTATATTATCTATTTGCATACAATCATACTCAATTCGATGGAATTGTTTGATTTTAAAGGTGATCTCGTATAGTTTTGCACATAAGGAGCTATTTCTTCGTTTCGTCCAATCATTAATAACTTGATTGTTTTCTAGATAATAGTAGATAGAAAGAACACTTGTAAGGATTCCTATTTTGAAATAGTTATATAAGCATTTAATATTCCAGAAGTTAAAAATTAGACGTTCCCTCAAAAGGTCTGTTTCAGCGAACGCCTTGTGGCATGTCCGATCTCCACACATGAATCTGAGCGTGTTTGCTGGAAGGACCATTGGGAGGGAACACGTTAACACAACACAATCATTCGTTTTTTTATGCTTCTGAGGGAATGACCTTCGTGACGGAAGTTTGTTTTCATATAATAACATCGTAGCAATTTCTATGTGAAACATGGCAGTTCTTCTAAAGCAACATGACAAATTTCTGAAGACACGCATGGCAATTTTCTTCTTGGCAGAATGACAAATCATGTATTTTTTGTGGCAACTTTTCTCGTGATCTAGGATGGCATTTTTTCATGTGCAAATCTTTGGTATGTAGGGCAATTGCTGCATGACAAATTCCTGACAAATCTTTTTTCTAGGACAACAAATTTTTATTTTCAACATGGCAAATCTCTATGTTATAGCATGGCAAATGTATATTTTTAAAGGGAATATATTAATATTGTCAAGATACTAATTACACCAAGCCTCTACACTAACAAGATGTCAAAGACATCCAAGATGCGCATAGCCCGAAATGAAAACAAGAAAGAAATAAAAAACCATAGGCCTTGCCACAGTGATCTATTCCTCTCAGCACCAACACACAAACCACCGTAAAAACAACACCCGGAAAACATAAAAGGTCTCGAAAAGCGATGCCTTGAAGAGGAAAACAATGCACAAGTGTTGTCGTTGTCCGATCCAAGATCTTAGGTTGTCACCATGGAGAAAGTCCGGGCTCTCAAAACAATACCTATCAGTCACAACCAATGAAGGTCAGACCTTAGGTTTTCACCTTGAAAGTCACGACTTAGCACACGAGGAGCAGCACCAAAAATCAAGTCCTCCAGTGTTCCTGCCCCAACTTGTCACTATTGCTTCTGAACATTATCAAACACCCGGCTGACTCAACCGCCTCCAAGGCGCCCTCCGCCTTGTTGATCGCCCGATTTAAGCCACCATGGCTTCTCCACCAATGTCTATGTCATGGAAATCGAGATACTGACATGTTCCATGGTGTCAACAAATGACAGAGCTTCGCGCCACGCCCCCATGGAGCCGCGTAGGTTGATATGGACGCGCACGACTGAATTCTATCCGACCCAATATCCTGGGGCAAGATCTCCGGCAGCAGTTCCGGAACACGTTGACAACCAGATCGTTGCCATGATGCGATAAGAGCACTAGAACCGCCACCACACCACTGCCTCCACCATGTCGACGCCATCGCCGCTATGGCGGAGGACAGCAGCCTGCGCTGCCCACAGTCTGCACCGTCGGCTGAAGACGGATGCTAGATCGGGGCGGATCCCGACCCGCCACCACCCCCTCACCTGCACGATCTTCCACCTCGAAGCTAGTCATGCGCCGCCGGTCCCAAGCGCCGCCCGGTGGGGATCCGCCACCGTGACCATCGCCATCGCGGTGTCCCGACCTAGCCGCGCCACCCCATGGTGAGCCCTGCGCGAGAAGGCGAAATGCTCCGCTGCCGCCGACATTGGCCAGGCTTTGCCTGGTGGTGTCCTCTGGCGACGGCGAGGGAGGAGGGAGGGAGAGGAGGGTGCTGGCGGCGGCGGCCGGAGCGCCCTCCCCATCGCCCACAGGAGCGACGTGGGAGGGTACATGGGCCATGGCAACTGTATCGGTCATAGTATTGACAATTCCTGAGCGTCTGCGGGGAGTAGTTTTTTGACGGAACACTCCCGGATGGCGCCATTTGCTCAAACGAGCCTCTTGTAGAGAGCATTCATTCGGTCGGGTGATCTTTCTAAAGAAACGTTAGCTGTTACTGGCGTTCTTTAATGTTTGGTCCGGAGGCATAGTCGGACACTTGGATTCAACACAACAGAGATCACAGCACGGCTGAGATCTTTACTTTGCACAATGCAAGATAGGGCAGCCCCATCGAAAACACTACAGCCTACGCAAATGATTGGCCAAATACATGTGAAGTTATTCTCTTGGTGCAATCACTAACCTAATCAGATCAGTGCGTTCCCTTCCGGAGAAGAGACAGATGATAGATTGATGGCATGTTACCATGGACGACACACTGGTCATGAATTGGCCTCGGTGCCATCCATTTTTGCTGCATTATTTGACTGGTTCGCTTAGCTGCGCGCGGTTGCGTACGTTTGATAATCGAGGCGGTTGTATGGAGGTGGAAGTTAGCACATGCGTGCATACGCAGCAACCGGGTTGTCACGCTGACACCATCCACTCAAGTCTACGTAACCGGCCATCTATAAGTACAACGAGTTGCAAGGACAGAGATCACTCAAGTAGTACGAAAGCATTCTTGTCTGCAGTCACATACAGTAGTAATTGGCGCTTAATCCAATCGTGTAATTTGGTTAAGGTCCATGGCGATCAGGTCTTTGCTGCTCCCTCTGGCCCTGCTGGTTCTCGCAGCAGCTAGCTCGGCAGCGGTGGCTCAGCTGGAGATCGGCTTCTACAGCAAGACATGCCCGGACGCCGAGAAGATCGTCGGCGAGGAGATGGCCAAGATCATCGCCGCCGCGCCCAGCCTCGCCGGCCCGCTCCTCCGTCTCCATTTCCACGACTGCTTCGTCAGGGTACATAAATTACCCGTTCTTGTATTTCTGCTGCTATTGATCATGGAATGTATGCTTACATGTCCATGCAACGTAAATTAAATTGCAGGGTTGTGACGCCTCTGTCCTGCTCGAATCCACCGACGGCAACGTGGCGGAGAAGGACGCCAAGCCCAACAAGAGCCTGCGAGGATTCGGCTCCGTCGAGCGCGTGAAGGCCAAGCTCGAGGCCGCGTGCCCGGGCATCGTCTCCTGCGCCGACGTGCTCACCCTCATGTCCCGCGACGCGGTCGTGCTGGCCAAGGGCCCCTTCTGGCCAGTGGCGTTGGGAAGGAGAGACGGAAGGGTGTCCAGTGCCACGGAGGCCAGCAACGAGCTGCCTCCGGCCTCCGGCGACGTTCCTCTGCTCGCCGAGATCTTCGCCTCCAAGGGCCTCGATCTCAAGGACCTCGTCGTCCTCTCCGGCGCCCACACGCTCGGCACCGCGCACTGCCCGTCTTTTGCCGACCGGCTCTACAACACCACCGGTGAGAGCAGTGCCTATGGCCTCGTCGACCCGTCTTTGGACAGCGAGTACGCCGACAAGCTGAGGCTCAAGTGCAAGAGCGTTGATGACCGCGCTATGCTGTCTGAGATGGACCCCGGGAGCTTCAAGACCTTCGACACCAGCTACTACCGCCACGTCGCCAAGCGGAGGGGCCTCTTCCGCTCCGACGCGGCGCTCCTCTTCGACAACACCACCAGGGACTACGTCCAGCGCATCGCCACCGGCAAGTTCGACGGCGAGTTCTTTAAGGACTTCAGCGCGTCCATGATCAAGATGGGCGACGTGGGCGTGCTCACCGGGGCCGAGGGAGAGATCAGGAAGAAGTGCTACGCCCCCAACTAGCGTTCGTTGATTCTTAGTTGTTGTAACTGCACTGCATGCATGTCTCTCGTATTATCCACTGTGGTGTGATGTATTATTGTTAATGTTACATTTTTTTTTCGAAAAGGAGGAATACCCCCGGTCTCTGCATCTGGTCGATGCATACGGCCACTTTATTAATTATTAGCACAAAACCTTACAAAGTCGTACAACAGTAAAACCAAAGCCACCATCTTCGCAACCTCTGTCGCTACTCCTATCTAACTGATGAAGGGGCGCTGATGGTCTGGGCCTAATACCAAACAGACCTCGCAGCCAAACCTAACATCTAAGACCTGAGGTCCCAACCTGGACGCCTGCCGGGTATGGGCACCCACCAGTCCGGCGTGCTCCTCAACCAGGCCGCCCGCCGGGTATGAGGCCGCCACAACCACCTACCACATATCCATCTTCAGAGTTGTACTGTTGTAACAGCCTTGCCTGGTCTCGCTGCCGCCGACGCCACCACGACGCCAGACAGCGTCGACCTCCTGCGCGTGTCCGTCACCACACATCTGACGCCCAGCCTCCGCTGCTCCATGCCGCCAAGAGCCGCCGCCAAGAATATGTAGAATGAAACACCGCTCCACCGAAGGGAGGCAGCACACCCCCACCCCTCACCTGCAGACCCTTCCAACCGATCCCAATATCCTTGGCGTCGCCTCCAGGAAGGTTACGGTGCCTAAGGCGCCGCCGACGCCCGATCCGCATCGGATCTTGGGCTTTCACCCGGACAAGGGTTGGAGAGGAGAGATGGTGCCCTCAGCAACGCCCCCAAGGAGGAAAGCGGCGCCAAAAATCGGCGTCGCCGCTGCCAGTCAGCCTAAGGCTGCCAAGGTTTCCCCCGGACACCGATCTGCTCCACCAGAACACACCGGAGGTGGATCCGGCAAGATCCAAACCAACCCGGGGACTGGGAAGGGATGCACGGAAGGGAGAGGGGCAATACCCGCCGTCGGCCGACCCCAAAGCGTTGCCGAACGCGGCCCGCGTCGCCGCGAGGTCAGCTTTGGCTGGGGCGCCGGCCGCCATCCCCGACCCCCAGCCCATCCCACCACCTCCCCCCGGAGGAAGAAGAGGAGGGGAAGGCCGAGGCCGCCACTGCTGCGCCGACCCCTCCGCCAGCCACGGCGGAGGAAGCCGCCCACAGCCCGCACCGCCCGCAGCCCGCCCCAACCGGATCTGGATCGAGCCGCCGCCGTCTCCACACCAGCCGAGCACCACCGAGGAGCAGACCATCACGCCACCCGCACACCCGCGCGCCATCCTGCGCCGATGAGGGGCCGCGCCGCGGCGCCCCGCGAGAACGCCGTGGCCAGATCCAGGTCGACCGGCCCGCGCCAGCCCTCCCGAACGAGGCGATGAAGACGCCCCGCCGCCGCCGGCGCCGGCCGGGCTTCGCTCGGGCGCGCCCTTTGGCGGCGGCGGGAGGAGGAGGAGGAGAAGAGAGGTGGAGAAGGGCCAGCGGCTAGGGTTCCTCCCCTGTCGCCCGCGGGAGCGCCAGAGGAGGAAGAGACCGAAAATAATGGGACCGCTAGGATCATTGTTAATGTTACTTAGTAAATCATTTCTTGTCCGAAGACCATGGCGCACCTACATACGTTAACCCATGTTTGGCATTAGTGTTTTCCTGTGTTACTGAGTGCTGCTTATCAAGGATAGCAAGTCATCTTTCGCAGAACGAAAAGAGATAAGTACACTTTTCAACTCTCAACATAACACTATGTTTCGAAACCAGCCAGCCATACAATGACTATCATCTTCTCCCAAAAATGCTAGGCCTACGAACAGCTGTTACGTAACCTACG
>NC_041393.1:123820428-123821186 GCF_002162155.2 Triticum dicoccoides
CGGGCACCCCCTTTCTGTAGTTCTCCAGAACAATTGTGAGACATCGCGAGGTTGCTCCGCCCTCCTCTAGTTTTCCGGCGACGCTTAGCTCTAGATGGTGAACCGCAGCCATATCGTCGATCTCATATGGGTGCAATCTGTAGATAGACCATGCTTTTGATCTTTGTTTAGGGACCGTTCGTGTGACGGTTCGAGGGCTTCAAGAACAATCTAGACCAATTCTTTTTCTGGTGCAATTCAAAGTTAGTAACGATAAGATCTAACCTTATATGCATCTTTATAGTGATCCTAGTTCTTGATTAATAGGGCGGATTTTCTTTTTTGTTTTCTACAAAAGCTGGATTCAGCCAAGCATAGGGTTGAGTCTTCAACAGGATGTTAAATTGGAGGGTGTGCTGTCGGAAACTCGCATTGGCACACAAGTGCAGGGGCTCGCACCTGCCCAGCCGTTTTGGCAGCCCGACTGTCTTGTATCAGCAAAGTCGTTCGACCCCGCACGAGGGCGCACCAAGTTATATGTTTCAGTTTCTGAAACTTACGATTTAGTCGGTCACATGTTTGAAACTTACTATTTTGTCGCCCCTCATACCAAGTTTCAGAAGTTGAAACTGAAGAAAGTATCAGAAACTCGTTAAAACGTAATCAAAATGGATCTCATTTGAAACCCATGTCACCAGAAACATGGATATGTAAATAAATCTGGACTTTTGGTTCAGAAGATATGAAAGATTGAAAATTAAAAGCCAAAAGGAAAAAAA
>NC_041393.1:123821508-123867898 GCF_002162155.2 Triticum dicoccoides
CCCTCCCTGTGTGCTACAAATCCTGTCCTGGTGTGCAGTATAATGTTTTGAAGTTCAGAGTTCTGTCTTAAAACATATTGGTAAGGCTGGTTGAACACCAGGCAAATATAATCCTTATGAAAAATGAACCCGTCTCAAAAATCAAGAAAATATAATCCAGTTTAGTTAGAGCATCTCCAACGGACGCACAAAAATTTCTCGCCCAATAGAAGCTATAGCGCGCCACTGTAGCAGACGCCCAAAAACACGCGCCCAAAAAGCACACAGTGCAAATTGTGAAGTGCGCGAAATCCAGAGCCCAAAATATGTTGCGCGCGATAACATTTTTCAGCGCGCGCCAAAAAACTTTTAGTGCTACAGCTTCTGTTGTAGCTGTTCGGCGCCAAAAAACGATTTTTTAATGCGCGGAGCTCTTTTTGAGCGCCTATTGGAGATGCTCTTAATTGACACTAGTGTTTTCCTCAGTCCATACATGCCGCTGTTGAATATTCTATGTATGTACGTTTTCGTCAAACTCTAATATGAGACTACAATTAGCCTCCAAGGCATATGATATCCGTTCGTCGTTGTCCAACATCACAGCTTGTCTTCCGCCGGCAATAGGCTATGGATTGGGATACGTGTATCAGAGATAATGGAATAAGAAAACTTTCGGTGAACTAAAAGAATCTGGGTTATTGAGATCCTAAGGCATGGCATGGATATCTTAATGAAACGACGCTTAGCGAACACGGCCCGGGTAACCCGCCTTACCGGAGCACGGCCACAAGACGAGAGCGTCAAACCAGATGTGGCGCCGCCGGTGCCTTAGCTATGATGCAAAGTGGTTGTAGTCCGTGAAGATGCACGACCGAACGAGTTTGAATTGTTCCTTGATTCATTGGCCGCCTAATCTCCCCCTTGTCGTTACCACTCGCCACAACAACATGCATGCATGACGCGCAGTTCCACTTGAGCGAGCTAAGCCCACATGCATATTTGATTTGCATGCTATAGGATATGCAAGACCCAATAGTTTACATGAACTCACTTGTCCGTTCATGTTGCACAAATTTGATTATTCGAGAGGTGAATTAACTATTTTTTGCCGAAAAAATACACACCGTTCCAAAATATAAGATGTTTTGTCAATTCAATTTAAACTGGCAAAAGCACTTATACTTAGAAGTAGATGTAGTACTAATTAACTTACTGTAAATAGTAGTAATTGTCTTATAGGACAAATCACAGTTTGTTGTACAAATATATAACAACAACAACAACAACAACAACAACAACAAAGTCTATAGTCCCAAACAAGTTGGGATAGGCTAGAGGTGAAATTAATAAGATTTCGTGACAAACTCATGGTTCTGGCACATGGATAGTAAGCTTCCACGCACCCCCAGTCCATAGCTAGTTCTTTGGTGATACTCCAATCCTTCAGATCTCTCTGAACGTACTCCTCCCATGTAAAATTCGGTCTACCCCGACCTCTGTTGACATTCTCCGCAAGCTTTAGCCGTCTGCTATGCACTAGAGTTTCTGCAAGCCTGCGCTGGATATGCCCAAACCATCTTAGACGATGTTGGACAAGTTTCTCCTCAATTGATGCTACTCCAACTCTATCTCGTATATCATCATTCCGGACTCGATCCTTCCTCGTGTGGCCACACATCCATCTCAACATACGCATCTCTGCCACATCTAACTGTTGAACATGTCGCCTTTTAGTCGGCCAACACTCAGCGCCATACAACATTGCAGGTCAGACCGTCATCCTGTAAAACTTGCCTTTTAGCTTTTGTGGCACTCTCTTGTCACAGAGAATGCCAGAAGCTTGGTGCCACTTCATCCATCCGGCTTTGATTCAATGGTTCACATCTTCATCAATACCCCCATCCTTCTGCAACATTAACCCTAAATATCGAAAGGTGTCCTTTTGGGGCACCACCTGCCCATCAAGGCTAACCTCCTCCCCGCGCTTAGTAGTACTGAAACCGCACATCATGTACTCGATTTTAGTTCTACTAAGCCTAGCCCTTTCGAATCCAAGGTTTGTCTCCATAACTCTAACTTCCTATTCACCCTTGTCCGACTATCGTCAACTAGCACCACATCATCCACAAAGAGCATACACCATGGGATATCTTGTTGTATATCCCTTGTGACCTCATCCATCACCAAGTCAAAAACATAAGGGCTCAAAGTTGTCCCCTGATGCAGTCCTACCTTAATCGAAAGTCATTAGTGTCGACATCACTTGTTCGAACACTTGTCACAATATTATCGTACATGTCCTTGATGAAGGACTATATACTTTGCTGGGACTTTGTGTTTCTCCAAGGCCCACCACATGGCATTCCGCGGTATCTTATCATAGGCCTTCTCCAAATCAATGAACACCATATGCAAGTCCTTCTTTTGCTCCTTGTATCTCTCCATAAGTTGTCATACCTAGAAAATGGCTTCTATGGTCGACCTCCCAGTCATGAAACCAAACAGATTTTTGGTCACACTTGTCATTCCTCTTAAGAGGTGCTCAATGACTCTCTACCATAGCTTCATTGTATGGCTCATCAGCTTAATTTCACGGTAATTACTACAACTCTGAACATCCTCTTTGTTCTTGAGAATTGGTACTAATATACTCCGCCTCCATTCTTCTGGCATCTTGTTTGCCCGAAAATATGGTTGAAAAGCTTGGTTAGCCATACTACCGCGCCCTTTTCGACACCACACCCGGGTTCTGATGTGGCGCGGTACTAAGAGGGTTACGCCCCAACAAAAATCTTTTGTGTTTCATCTCCATAAGAGTGACTGAGTTTTTACGTTGGCCCGCCAAGCCTATCATAACCCTGCTATGTCTTGAGCTTGCGTTGGTTTTCCTTGAAGAGGAAAGGGTGATGCAGCAGAGTAGCGTAAGTATTTCCCTCGGTTTTTGAGAACCAAGGTACCAATCCAGTAGGAGGCTCCTCAAAAGTCCAACGCACCTACACAAACAAACAAAGAACTCGCAACCAACGCAATAAAGGGGTTGTCAATCCCTTCACGACCACTTGCGAAAGTGAGATCTGATAGAGATAATATGATAAGATAAATATATTTTTGATATTCTATAATATACATGCAAAAAGTAAATATGCAAATAAAAGTAGATTGAAAGCTTATATGATAAAAGATAGACCCGGGGGCCATAGGTTTCACTAGTGACTTCTCTCAAGATAGCATAAGTATTACGGTGGGTGAACAAATTACTGTCGAGCAATTAATAGAAAAGCGAATAATTATGAGATTATCTAGGCATGATCATGTATATAGGAATCACGTCCGTGACAAGTAGACCGACTCCTATCTGCATCTACTACTATTACTCCACACATCGACCGCTATCCAGCATGCATCTAGAGTATTAAGTTCATAAGAACAGAGTGACGCATTAAGAAAGATGACATGATGTAGAAGGATAAACTCAAGCAATATGATATAAACCCCATCTTTTTATCCTCGGTGACAACAATACAATACGTGCCTTACAACCCTTTCTGTCACTGGGTAAGGACACCGCAAGATTGAACCTAAAACTAAGCACTTCTCCCATGGCAAGAAAGATCAATCTAGTAGGCCAAACCAAACTGATAATTCGAAGAGACTTGCAAAGATAACTCAATCATACATAAAAGAATTCAGAGAAGATTCAAATATTTCTCATAGATAAACTTGATCATAAACCCACAATTCATCGGATCTCGACAAACACACCGCAAAAAGAGTTTACATCGAATAGATCTCCACAAGAGAGGGAGAGAACATTGTATTGAGATCCAAAAAGAGAGAACAAGCCATCTAGCTAATAACTATGGACCCGAAGGTCTGTGGTAAACTACTCACAACTCATCGGAGAGGCTATGGTGTTGATGTAGAAGCCCTCCGTGGTCGATTCCCCCTCAGCAGCAGCACCGGCGAAGGCTCCAAGATGGGATCTCACGGATACAGAAGGTTACGGTGGTGGAAATTGTGTTTCGTTGGCTCCCTGGATGTTTTCGGGTATGTAGGTATATATAGGGGGAAGAAGTACGTCGGTGGCTGCCTGTGGGGCCCAGGAGACAGGGGCCACGCCCAAGAGGGGTTGGCGCGCCCAGGAGGGGTGGGCGCGCCCTCCTATCTCGTGGCCGCCTCGTTCGCTGCTTGACTTGCACTCCATGTTCTCCGGATCACGTTCGTTCCAAAAATCACGCTCCCAAACGTTTCATTCCGTTTGGACTCTATTTGATATTCCTTTTCTTCGAAATACTGAAATAGGCAAAAAAACAGCAATACAGGATGGGCCTCCGGTTAGTAGGTTAGTCCCAAAAATGATATAAATGTATAAAATAAAGCCCATAAACATCCAAAAGGGGTAATATAATAGCATGGAACAATCAAAAATTATAGATACATTGGAGACGTATCTAGCATCCCCAAGCTTAATTCCTGCTCGTCCTCGAGTAGGTAAATGATAAAAACAGATTTTTTTGATGTGGAATGCTACCTAGCATAATTCTCAATGTAATTTTCTTTATTGTGGCATGAATGTTCATATCCAAATGATTCAAAATAAAGGTTCATATTGATAAAAGAAATAGTAACAACACTTCAAGCATACTAATCAAAGCAATCATGTTTTCTCAAAATAACATGGCTAAAGAAAGTTCATCCCTACAAAATCATATAGTTAGGCTACGCTTCATTTTCGTCACACAAAGGTGTTCCCAAATTCTACACCCCCGATGACAAGCCAAGAAATTGTTTCGTACTTAAATAATCTCAAACATTTTCAACCTTCACGCAATACATGAGCGTGAGCCATGGATATAGCACTATGGGTGGAATGGAATATGATGATGGGGTTTATGTGAAAGACAAAAAAGGAGAAAGTCTCACATTGACGAGGATAATCAACGGGCTATGGAGATGTCCATCAATTGATGTCAACATGAGGAGCAGGGATTGCCATGCAACGGATGCACTAGAGGTATAAATGAATGCTCAACAAAAAGAAAACTAGTGGGTGTGCATCCAACTTGCTTATTCACAAAGACCTAGGGCATTTGAGGAAGCCCATCGTAGGAATATACAAGCCAAGTTCTATAATGAAAAATTCCCACTAGTATATGAAAGTGACAACATATGAGACTCACTATATGAAAAGCAAGGTGCTACTTAGAAGCACAAGTGTGGAAAAAGAGATAGTAACATTGCCCCTTTTATTTATTTATTTTTTCCTTTTCTTTTTTTCCTTTTTTCCTTTTTTTATTTTTTTTATTTGGCCTTTTTTTTCTTTTGGCCTTTGTTTTTTTTCTTCCAGCACAATGTTCTAATAATGATGATCATCACACTTCTATTGATTACAACACATGAATTACAACTCGAAACTAGAACAAGATATGACTTTATATGAATGCCTCCGGCGGTGTACCGTGATGGTGGAATGAATCAAGAGTGACAGGTATGAAAAATTATGCATGGTGGCTTTGCCACAAATACGATGTCAACTACATGATCATGCAATGGCAATATGACAAAAGTAAAGTATGTCATGATGATGATGAACGGAACGATGGAAAGTTGCATGGCAATATATCTCGGAATGGCTATGGAAATGTCATAATACGTAGGTATGGTGGCTGTTTTGAGGAAGATATAAGGAGGTTTATGTGTGATAGAGCGTATCATATCACGGGGTTTGGATGCACCAACGAAGTTTGCACCAACTCTCAAGGTGAGAAAGGGCAATGCACGGTACCGAAGAGGCTAGCAATGATGGAAAGGTAAAAGTGCGTATAATCCATGGACTCAACATTAGTCAAAAGAACCCATATACTTATTGCAAAAATTTAGAAGTCATCAAAACTCAAGCACTACGCGCATGCTCCTAGAGGGATAGATTGGTAGGAAAAGACCATCGCTCGTCCCCGGCCGCCACTCATAAGGATGCACAAGGCAGGTACACTTCATGTTTCAAATTTGTTACACAACTTTAACCATACGTGCATGCTACGGGACTTGCTAACTTTAACACAAGCATTCTTTAAATTCATAATCACCTAACTAGCATGACTTTAATATCACTACCTCCATATCTCAAAACAATTATCAAGTATCAAATTGATCATAGCATCCAATTCACTTCCTATGATAATTTTTATTATACCCAACTTGGATGCCTACCATTCTAGGACCAATTTTATAACCATAGCAAATAACATGCTGTTCTAAAAGACTCTCAAAATAATATAAGTGAAGCATGAGAGACTAGCAATTTCTACACAATTAAGCCACCGCCGTGCTCTAAAAGATATAAGTGAAGCACTAGAGCAAAACCTATCAAGATCAAAAGATATAAGTGAAGCACATAGCATATTCTAATAAATTCTAATCAAGTAGGCTTATCCCAAAAGGTGTGTACAGCAAGGATGATTGTGGAAAACTAAAAAGCAAAGACTAATATAATACACGACGCTCCAAGAAAAACACATATCATGTGGCGAATAAAAATATAGCTCCAAGTAAAGTTACCAATGAACGAAGATGAAAGAGGGGATGCCTTCCCGGGGCATCCCCAAGCTTAGGCTTTTGGCTATTCTTGAATATCTTGGGGTGCCATGGGCATCCCCAAGCTTAGGCTTTTGACACTCCTTATTCCATAGTCCATCAAAGCATTACCCAAAACTTGAAAACTTCACAACACAAAACTCAACAGGAAATCTCATAAGCTCCGTTAGTGAAAGAAAACAAAACCACCACATAAGGTACTGTAATGAACTCATTCTTTATTTATTTTGGTGTTAAACCTACTGTATTCCAACTTCTCTATGGTTTATAAACTATTTTACTAGCCATAGATGCATCAAAGTAAGAAAACAACACACGAAAAACAGAATCTGTCAAAAACAGAATAGTCTGTAGCAATCTATAGCTAACGCAAACTTCTGGAACTCTAAAAACCCTACCAAAATAGGAATTCCTGAACAATTTGTCTATTGATCAGCCGCAAAAAGAATCAACGCAAAAGCACGTTTCTATGATTTAACAAAACTATTTTTTGCATGCAAAGTTTCTGTTTTTCAGCAGAATCAAATCAACTATCATCATAGGTTATCCTATAGGTTCTACTTGGCACAAACACTAATTAAAACATATAAAAACACATCTAAACAGAAGGTAGATGCAAAATTTATTACTAAACAGAAACAAAAACAAAAGAACACAAATAAAATTGGGTTGCCTCCCAACTAGCGCTATCGTTTAACGCCCCTAGCTAGGCATAAAAGCGAAGATAGATCTAAGTAGTGCTATCTTTGACACTCAATTCATAAGTAGCTCGCATGATAGATTCATGAGGTAATTTGACTTTCTTTCTTGGAAAGTGCTCCATGCCTTTCTTTAAAGGAAATTGGAATCTAATGTTCCCTTCCTTCATATCAATAATCGCGTCAATCATTCTAAGGAAAGGTCTACCAAGAATAATAGGGCAAGAAAGATTGCAATCTATATCAAGAACGATGAAATCTATGGGCACCAAATTTCTATTTGCAACAATGAGAACATCATTGATCCTTCCCATTGGCTTTTTAATGGTGGAATCCGCAAGGTGCAAATTTAAAGAGCAATCATCAAGACCATGGAAACCTAGAATATCACATAAAGTTTTCGGAATCATGGAAACACTAGCACAAAAATCACACAAAGCAAAACACTCATGATCTTTAATTCTAATCTTTATGGTAGGTTCCCACTCATCATTAAGTTTTCTAGGTATAGAAACTTCCAAATTAAGTTTTTCATCATAAGATTGCATCAAGGCAGCAACGACATGTTTGGTAAAAGCTTTATTTTGACTATAAGCATGAGGAGAATTAACAACGGGTTGCAACAAGGAAATACAACTTTCTAAAGAACAATTATCATAATCAAATTCCTTGAAATCCGAGATAGTGGGTTCAATACTATTTAAAGTCATGACCTCTCCAATCCCACTTTTACCAAATTTAGCATCAAGATCTAAAAACTCCGAATTCTTGGACGCCTTCTAACTAAAGTTGACTCATCTCCAGTCCCATTATTATCAAGATTCATATTGCAAAACAAAGATCTAATAGGAGACACATCAATAACTTTAAGATCTTCATCATTATTTTCATTGAAACTAGAAGAACACGCCTTTACAAGCAATCTTTCTTAGCACACAATCTAGCAGGTCTTTCCTTGCACTCATCAATGGAAATTCTCATGGCTTTGAGAGACTCATTGATATCATGCTTAGGAGGAGTAGATCTAAGTTTAAGAGAATCAACATCAAGCAAAACTCTATCAACGTTCCTAGTCAAATCATCAACTTTGAGCAATTTTTCTTCAAGAAAGGCATTAAAATTCTTTTGATAAATCATAAATTATTTCACACTATTCTCAAAATCAGAGGGCATCTTATTAAAATTACCATAAGAATTATTGTAGGAATTTCCATAATTATTAGAGGAATTACTAGGGAACGGTCTAGAATTAAAGTTTCCTCTATAAGCATTGTTTCCAAAACTATTCCTACCAAAAAAATTCACATCCATAGATTCATTAGTATTCTCAATCAAAGTAGACAAAGGCATATCATTGGGATCAAGAGGAGTATTTTTAGTAGTAAACAACTTCATAAGTTCATCCATCTTTCCACTCAAAACATTGATTTCTTCTATAGCATGCACTTTTTTACTAGTAAATCTTTCGGTGTGCCATTGAGAAGAATTAGCCATAATATTATCAAGAAGTTTCGTAGCATCTCCTAACGTGATTTCCATAAACGTGCCTCCCGCGGCCGAATCTAAAAGATTTCTAGAAGCAAAGTTCAAATCAGCATAAATTTTTTGTATGATCATCCATAAATTCAAACCATGAGTAGGGCAATTACGAAGCATCAATTTTATTCTTTCCCAAGATTGGGCAACATGCTCATGATCAAGTTGTTTAAAATTCATAATATCGTTCCTAAGAGTGATAAACTTAGCGGGAGGAAAATACTTAGAGATAAAAGCATCTTTGCAATTGTTCCAAGAATCAATACTATTTTTAGGCAAAGACGAATACCAAACTTTAGCACGATCTCTAAGTGAAAACGGAAATAACTTCAATTTAACAATATCATTATCCGTATCTTTCTTCTTTTGCATATCACACAAATCAACAAAGTTGTTTAGATGAGTAGCGACATCTTCACTAGGAAGGCCGGCGAATTGATCTTTCATAAAAAGATTCAGCAAAGTAGTATTGATTTCACAAGACTCAACATCATTAAGAGGAGCAATCGGAGTACTAAGGAAATCATTATTATTGGTATTGGAGAAATCACACAATTTGATGTTATCTTGCGCCATGGCAACAAGTAATCCAATACACAAGCAAACAGAAAAAGGCAAGCGAAAAAGAGAGGAGAAGATTGGGAAAGAGAGGGCGAATAAAACGGCAAGGGTGAAGTGGGGGAGAGGAAAACGAGAGGCAAATGGCAAATAATGTAAATGCGAGGGAGATGAGTTTGTGATGGGTACTTGGTATGTCTTGACTTGAGCGAAGATCTCCCCGGCAACGGCGCCAGAAATCCTTCTTGCTACGTCTTGAGCTTGCGTTGGTTTTCCTTGAAGAGGAAAGGGTGATGCAGCAGAGTAACATAAGTATTTCCCTCAGTTTTTGAGAACCAAGGTATCAATCCAGTAGGAGGCTTCTCAAAAGTCCCATGCACCTACATAAACAAACAAAGAACTCACAACCAACGCAATAAAGGGGTTGTCAATCCCTTCACGGCCACTTGCGAATGTGAGATCTGATAGAGATAATATAATAAGATAAATATTTTTTTTTGTTCTTTTATAATATAGATGCAAATAAAAGTAGATTGAAAGCTTATATGATAAAAGATAGACCCGGGGGCCATAGGTTTCACTAGTGGCTTCTCTCAAGATAACATAAGTATTATGGTGGGTGAACAAATTACTATCGATCAATTGATAGAAAAGCGAATAATTATGAGATTATCTAGGCATGATCATGTATATAGGCATCACGTCCGTGACAAGTAGACCGACTTCTGCCTGCATCTACTACTATTACTCCACACATCGACCGCTATACAGCATGAATCTAGAGTATTAAGTTAATAAGAACAGAGTAACGCATTAAGAAAGATGACATGATGTAGAGGGATAAACTCAAGCAATATTATATAAACCCCATCTTTTTACCCTTGATGGCAACAATACAATACATGCCTTGCAACCCTTTCTGTCACTGGGTAAGGACACCGCAAGATTGAATCCAAAGCTAAGCACTTCTCCCATGGCAAGAAAGATCAATCTAGTAGGCCAAACCAAACTGTTAATTCGAAGAGACTTGCAAAGATAACTCAATCATACATAAAAGAATTCAGGGAAGATTCAAATATTTGTCATAGATAAACTTGATCATAAACCCACGATTCATTGGATCTCAACAAACACACCGCAAAAAGAGTTTACATCGAATAGATCTCCACAAGAGAGGGGGAGAACATTGTATTGAGGTCCAAAAAGAGAGAAGAAGCCATCTAGCTAATAACTATGGACCCGAAGGTCTGTCGTAAACTACTCACAACTCATCAGAGGGGCTATGGTGTTGATGTAGAAGCCCTCCTTGGTCGATTCCCCCTCCGGCGGAGAACCGACGAAGGCTCCAAGATGAGATCTCGCAGATAAAGAAGGTTACGGTGGTGGAAATTATGTTTCGTTGGCTCCCTGGATGTTTTCGGGGTACGTAGGTATATATAGGAGGAAGAAGTACGTCGTTGGCCGCCTGTGGGGCCCAGGAGACAGGGGCGCGCCCAGGAGGGGTGGGTGTCATGGTTCTAAACCTGACAGTAGAATTGGGGGGTAGGTCAAGATCCTAGCTATGGAGTAGTTGTATACGCAAGAGATTTACGAGTTCAGGCCCTTCTCGGAGGAAGTAATAGCCTTACGTCTCGGAGCCCGGAGGCAGTCGACTGGATTATATGCGTATGAGTTACAGGGGTGCGAACCCTTTACACTGAGGAGGGGGTGGCTTATATAGAGTTCGCCAGACCCCTCCCGCCCTTAGTTATGCAGGGTTTAAAGTACATTAAGGCCTGGCATTACTGGTAACGCCTTACATAAAATGCTATTCTGACCATAAAGACTACTTAATGACAGACCGTTTGTGCGTAGAGTGACTCTAGATCTCCTGGTGGTCGAGTCAGTGGCTTCATGGTCGAGTGTCTTCGAGTCCGTCGAGTGAAATCCTTCCAAGTCGACTGAAAGGTAGTTTCTTCTAGAGATGTCCTTGGGGAGGGTATCTTGGATAGGTCCATGACCCTACCCTAGGTACATAGCTTCATCATTAGCCCCGGAATGGATCGAGATTTGAGTGAGGAAGGAGTTGAGAATTCTTTCAACCCGTTTTTTGTGCTATGAGTATGTCTTGCTCGGGATCAATGACCTTAGGTGACGGCACCAACTTCTTTTTCAGTCGTCTTGATCCATTCTTTGTATCTGTCGAGTGACTTTTCTGTACTTGAAGATTTCCGAGCGACGGATCGGAGGAAATCTCCAGTCTGACAAGTTGTTCTGTCGTTCGCGGATTTAGCGGGATCTGAACTTCGGGAAGCGCGCGAGGCGGAGGAGACCGCGGTACTCGGATGGGATAAGGCAGGGACGCCTCGATCTTTGTGCCACCTTTTTTGCCACGTATCGCGCGCGCGACTGTTGTTGGATTTGACAGGATCGTCCGGGCCTACCAGTCAGTCACTCGGAAGCAACCCCATATAAGGCACCGGACGGGGGTTTTTTTGAACAGTGCACCCTCATTCCCCTCTCCCTCTTCCTCAAACTCGTCCGCTGCGCTCGCCTCCATCCCCGCATTACTTCTCCTTGCGCGCTTCGCCGGCGACGATGGTGAAGGAGAAGACGGCGGCTTTGGAGCGGGCAAAGAAGGCAACGGCGAAGGTGAAGGGATGGGCGACCAGTCGGGGCGGATCCTCGTCAAGGGCTGGCCTTCCGCAGGGCTGGATCCAGGGCGACTGGATCCGCTCGATGATCCGTCAGAAGGACCTTGACGACCTGGCCAACGAAGGACTGATCCCTCATGGATCAGCGAGGCTCCCGGGGAAGGAGTGGCAGCCGCAGCCTCAGGAGGGTGAGTGCATCCTCTTGGCCACCCATGTTGACCGCGGATTTTCTTTGCCGCCCCACCCTTTCTTTCGGGGATTTCTAAACATCTTTGGGGCTCAACTCCACCACTTCACACCCAACTCCATAGTGTATCTCGCAGCTTTCATGTCCTTGTGTGAGAATTTCTTAAGTTGTCGACCCCATTGGGGCCTTTTCAAACACATTTTCACCCGTCACTCCCAGACGGTGAAAAAGGCCGATCCGAGTGACGAGAAACCCCAAGTGATTCAGATGTGTGGGGGTCTTGGGGTTCAAATGAGGAGTAAAAGTGCTTTTCCAGCCATGGTCCTTCCTGAGTCGGTCCGAGGGTGGCAGTCGACCTGGTTCTACTGCCAAGACCAGTCGACGCCTGTGCAGTCGACTGGGCTCCCTCCTTTCTCTATGGATTGAGTGAGCAAGCCGTCGTCTCTAAAGGTGGTCCCGGAGGAGAAGGATCAGGTCAAGGTGCTGGTCGAGCGAGTAGTCCAGCTCATCCGTGACGGGGTGACTGGCATGGATCTTCTGGAGGTTTTCCTTCGACGGCACATTTAGCCACTTCAATATCGAGGCCATCCGATGTGGATGTACTCTAGTACTGAAGACACCACTCGGTTCCACCCGGAGGAGGTCGACGATGCTACACTGGAGAGGTGGATGACTGCTATCACGGGGAACAAAGATAACCCCCGAGGAGCGAGGAGGATCCCACCACTCGACCAATCGTATGAGCTAGACAAGGTCCAATTATATATCTCCGACTGTAATCCTGCTTCCTTCATTCTGTTTTGCTAGAATTCAGTCGACTGACCTTTTGTCTTGTTTATTGACTTCTAGGTCACTACTGAGATGTACTCGATGCCCAATGGGGCGAGAGAACAGATCGAGGAGGAGGAGGGGAGCGGAGGTGAAAGTCAAGAGGAGTGGCAATCTGACGGTGAGGAAGATGAAGAAGACGACAGATCTGGTGAAGAGGAGGAGGAGGAAGAGGAGGAAGAAGTCGACCCTCCTCGCACTGAAAGGCGATCCAAGCTCGCCCATGACCCCGCAGTCGAGTGTGGCAAAGCGACTGTGCCTGCTGGGCAGTCGACTAAACGCCCTTGGATGACCTCTTCGGCGCCGACTGAGAAAGCGTCGAAGCAACCCCGAGCGACGTCGTCAAAGCCGACGAAGGCCCTACCGAAGATGAGGATGGCGATTCCCACTATTTCCAGCTAATAGTAGAACTTGTGTTTTGTTGTTTGGCATGAGTAAACTCTTGGTCGACTTGTTAGCTAACCGACTGATTTCTGGGATTTGTAGTGCTGCTACCTCCGAGACCTCAGCCAGGAACGAGGACCATGAAATGGAAGATGCTGAAGAGATCTTCATTTTTAACTTTGAATCTTTCTTGTAGCCTCACCTCATGTCATTGATCTCCCCGATGATGACGATGAGCAGCCGCTGAGGCAAAGGAGGAACAGGAAGACGTCTGCCGGCAAGATTGCTCAGGTTGTATCAGCACCTAAGACGCTGGTTCCGGAGGGAGGCAACGTCACTCGGGCTACTGTGTCTTTTGCGGTGCCGCTGACGAGTGCCCACTCTTCGTCGTTGAGTGCTGATCCGCCTTCCCTCTTCTCCACACACCACGTCCCAAAGGACCAAGCAGGTGCTGCTAAGGAAGCTATACGCCAGGCGGGGGTCATGATGGAGCAGGTGAAGGCGATCCGAGACGCCAACCAAGCAGCTTATGATGCAAGCTCAGCTCTTCAGAGCAATGTCCAGGTTAGCTGATCGCCACTTGTTCTGTTAGGATATGGTACCTGAAAACTTTTCTTTCTGAAGATATTAGTATCTGTACGCCCACTGGGTGCGTCGATTGAATTTTTGGATTGGTGGGGGCACGCTGAGTGCACCCACTGGGTGTAGTCCCCGAGACTATGGTGGACTGCTGGCAGTCGACTATAGTCTTTATACTTTGAACTTCCTCACTTTACTTTCTCCACTCGGTCTGGTCGAATGGAATCATGGAACCGGTGGGGGCACGCTGAGTGCACCCACTGGGTGTAGTCCCCGAGACCATGGTTGACTGCTGGCTGTCGACTATGGTCTGAAGAACATCTCTCCTTTTTTTTGATGATAGCATATATGGCTGACTGCCGGCAGCGAGCTATGGTTTAGGATCATAACTTTCTGTCTCTTTTGGTCGACTGATCGAACCGAGTTGGTAGAACCAGTGGGGGCACGCTGAGTGCACCCACTGGGTGTAGTCCCCGAGACTACTGTTGAATATTTTGATTCACCCGTAGTCTTAGAGATGCTACGATTTTTTCTCTTTGTCACTCGGAAGTGACCTATCTTTGATGTCTGTCGACTGACTTTTCACAGAAATCATGCGAGCTTGTGGCTCGTTATACCGAGTTGGAGAACAAACATATCCATCTCGAACTTGACTTGAAGCTTGTCCAGGAGAACTTCATGAAGGCGAAGGAGGAAGCAAAAGGTATGTTTGGTGAGAATCCTGATGACTGGCCTTACTTTTTTTTGCCCATTCTTGATTCTGACCTCATTGTCACTTTGTAGAAAAACTGAAGGAGGCTCTGAAGAAGAAGGATCTTGACCTTGCCGAGGCACAGAAAACGGCTTCAGACAAGACCAAGCTTGCGGAGGAAAAGTTGACTTCAGTCGGTAAACTTGAAGAGGAAAACGCCAATCTGAAAGCTGCTCTGGATGCGGCCAACAAGGAGGCGAGCCGACTGAAGAATGACAAGATTGCTCTGAGCGACAAGGCTAGCGAACTGGTGGGAAAGAAGAACGACTTAGAGGCTTATCTGGGAGGGCTCGCCAAGAAGTTATTCCTCATGCTCGAAGGTAACCCCTTATATCCGACTGACTTGTAATCGTTGACTTATTGTAGGACTGCTAGCTTATCCTTGGATTGTGTTTACAAAATTCTGCCAAAACTTTGAAGAAGAGACTAGCCGAGTGGAGATAGGCTTGGACTCCATCAACTCTCCTGTGAAAGATGAAGCTGCCATGAACGTGCTCTGACTAGAGTCTCGCGTTGCCGGCGTGGTGGACTATCTTGCTCGACTGAAGGTTGCGACGTCGCGGATCGACACAACTCTCTGGCCGGGGGAAACGCTCCAGAATGACCTCGAGTCTCTGATGACTCGACTGAATGAAGTTCCAGGTCGAGTACATGAATGGAAGAAGTCTTCTGCCAGGTGTGGTGCCAATGTTGCTCTGTCTCTTGTCCGTGTTCACTGCAAGGATGCGCGGGAGGACAAGCTGGCATCCCTCAAGGTGGCCAATACCAAGAAGCATGACTTCCGATCTTTCATGGAGACCTTCATTGCCGCTGCCACTCGGATTGCAGATGGAATCAACCTGGACGAGTTTGTCGCGCCTTCTAGTCCTCCGCCTGAGGAGTGAGAAAAAAACTTCTATGCCCTGCCTTAAATTTTCCTCGAGATGCCGAGTGATTTTGTAACCGGTTAAACTCTGACAAGCTTGATGCCTGAGCACTTCTGGATCCGTAGGATGCTATCTGAACTTGGTTTTGCCGTTGAATATGTTTGCAACTGGTTTCGAGTGAACATTGCTCTTCACTCGGAATATATTTTAGTGCTGGTGTCACATCCCTAGCTGCTGGTAGTGCTCTAGGCTAGCTCATGTGTGCATCATGTTTAAATTCTGAAAATTTGAACTGAGGAATTTTGGAAGCCTCAAAAACATAAATAAAAGAGGGGCAAAAACCCTAGAAATCTCATTCATTGCTCCAAAATGCTCTTCTTAAATGTTTGATAATTTTTGGTAAGGGTTCTGGTCCCAACCAAAATATTGAACATTTTTAAGGATTTATTTTTGGGACTTTGAATTTAATTCATTAGCTATTTGAATTTGAATTATATTCATATAATTAGAATATAATTTCAAATATCCCTGAAATATTTTATGAGCTTTTGGAAAAGTCCATCTAGCAAAATAAAAATATTCAGAGGAGCTTTGGCATTGTTTGAATTATTTTTAAATTCAAAACAATGGCAAAAGAATTAAATAAAAAGAAAAACAGAACAGAATTAAATAAAAAGAACAGAAACTTACCTGGACTTACCTGGCCTCACCCGTGCAGCCCACCAGAGCCGGCCCAGCTCCTGTGCTGGTCCAGCACTGTGCGGCCCAGCCCACCGTGGTCGCCATCGTCTTCAACCTCCTGCCAGTAGGCAGGAGGGCGTGTGCCCGACGCGCGCGCGCACGCTCCGGCCACCTCCTGCTTACCTGCTCGCCGCTGGAGGCACCCGAGGGAGCCACGCACTCCCCCTCGCCCCCTGCACCTCCCCTCTCTTCCCCTGGACCCCGTTCCCTCCTCTGCTTCCCTCCCGCGCACACCACCGAGCGGAGCTCGCCGTCATCGTCGCCGTACCCATGGCCACCGGCCACCCCTAGCCTCACCGACGCCCCAGGAAGCTCCGCCGGTCCTCCCTCTACCTCCTCAACGAGCCATGAGGCCCCAGACGTGCCGCAACACCGCCCTCGATGTCTTCTTCAACCTCGGGACCGCCGGCCATCTTCGTCAAATTCGTCGGCTCCGGTGCCTCCCCGAGCTCCCCGAGGCCACCGTCGCAACCCCTGTGAGCTCCACTCCGTTTTCCCTCCTTCATTTTACTCGTTCCCGTGCCGTAGCACCCCCGGCCACATTCCCGAGCACCGCCGTCCGCCATGGCCGCGTAGCTCTCCTGACCCGAGCCCCTCTGCTCGAACCCGTGGCACCAGCGCGCTTCTGGTGGCCCGCGGATGCCGTCTGGACCATCAGTTTCTCTCGTAGCGCGCCGCAGCCCAACCCCGCACATGGCCGAACTCCGGCCGCCGCCTCGGGCTCCACTCCGGCGAACCCCGGCCACCCCCGCACCTCCCGTTGGTCCCCCTAGATGCGCACGGGCGCAGGCTACCTCCTGGTGCCCTTGGCGCGTCGATCCGATGCCCCTAGCGCAAGTCCGGCGTCCCCCGCCGTGCTCTGTGGTCGCCGCCGGCGTAACTCCGGCGAGGGTGACGTGGCGCTGAGTTAGTCAGCACTAATGACCACACTAAACACCCCCACAGCCACTGACAGTGGGCCCCACCCCTGGTCAAACACCAGTCAGCGCTGGGTTTGATCGGGATTAGCTCCTGTGTCACTGACGTGTGGACCCCACACGTCAGGTTTGACCCGAGCCGGCCCCTGTTGACTTGCTGACATCATGCCAACGTCATGCTGACGCAGTAATGTTTTTTGGATTTAATTTAATTCTGAAATTCCAGAAAATTGTATAAACTTCTATAAATCATAGAAAATTAACCGTAACTCCAAATTAAATAAATTATATATGAAAAATTATCAGAAAAATTCAAGGAATCCATCTGTACCATTTTCATGCATGTTAGAACAACTTATAGCTGCTGTTTAGCACAAATCAATTAAATGGCATTTGAATAATCACATATGGAGTTTGAATTTGAATCTTGTATTCAAACCAACTTCATTTAATCTGTTGCTAGTTGCATTAGCTCAAAACACATTCATTTTGCCATGTCATGATCATGCATCATATTGTGCATTGCATTGATTGTGTTCCTTTCTATGTTGCCGGTATTTGTCCCCTCTCGATAGACGTGATACCGATGATGTGATCGTTGACACTGACGAAGACTCAATGTTATCTTCAGAAGTGCCAGGCAAGCAAAACCCCCTTGTTCATTCCGATAAAATCCCACTCTCTCGCTCCTGCTCTCTTTTACTGCATTAGGACAACAACGACATATTTGTTACTTGCTGCGGTAGCTGAACCCCTTTATCCTTTGCATGACCTGTCATTGCCACAGTAAATAGATGAAACCCACTAGCATGAGTAGGAGTTGTTTGAGCCCTGATGTGCCTACTCATTCATGCTTGTTTGTCATGCCTGCTACTGCTTAGAGTCGAGTCAGGTCTGATTCATCCGGGATGAATCAGAGGTGTGTGAACATGTCCTACTGTGTGTGAGCTAAGTGTGTGAACACGATTTGGTAAAAGGTGACGGTGAGAGGCCATGTAGGAGTACATGGTGGGTTGTCTCATTGAAGCCGTCCTTAGGAACTGAGTTCTGTGTTTGTGATCCATGACTCAGCTACTACCATACATTGGGCCCTGAAATATGACCCCGCTCGACTTCTTAATCACCCTTGTCCTCTGTCCAGGAGTTGCAAGTAGTTTCTGGTGTTTGTAGTATGCTGGAGGCCGTGGACAGCGCTGACCGTAGGGGTGGGCTGTGATGCGATAGGCACGTGGCCGGGTAAACCGGGCACCCGTTTGGTGTCACGGAACCCTGTTCACATCGTTTGGGGCTGTGAGCGAAACTCCGGCCGGATCTCCTCATGGATGGAACCCGAATAGGCGATAAACCTGGACTAGAGACTTGAGTGTCTAGGTAGGTCGTGGTCTACACCCACGTCGGCTTTCGCTTGAAGTCTGCCGAGCACATGTCGTGTGCAGACGCTAAGTGGTGGAAACATGTATGAAGAAGTACACCCCTGCAGGGTTAACATCATCTATTCGAATAGCCGTGTCCGCGGTAAAGGACTTCTGGGTTGCTTATATCAGTTCATAGACAAGTGAAAGTGGATACTTTAAAATGCGCAAGATAAGCGTGAGTGCTATGGATGACGTTCTCGTAGGGAGACGGGAGCGGATCCATAGTGGTGTATTGATATGGTGAATATGTGGACTCGTGTGCGCCACCTCAAAAGAGTCGCTTGCAGTCGTAGTTTAGGATAGCCACCGAGTCAAAGCTGGCTTGCTGCAGTTAAACCCCACCATCCCTTTGTTGATAATGATGCATATGTAGATAGTTCTGATGTAAGTCTTGCTGGGTACATTTGTACTCACGTTTGCCTATTTTATGTTTTTGCAGAGAGACTCAGTCTCACTAGTAATTCCGCGTGGTCTTCGACGTTTAGCTTGTTACCTCAGCTACGATCTTGTGCCCCGGCAGGATCTGGTAGATAGTCAGGCTTCTCAGCCTTTTTCATTTATAGATGTCTGTACTCGGACATGATAGCTTCCGCTTGTGCTTTGACTTGTATGCTCTGATTGTTGGGTCATGAGACCCATGTTTGTAATATCCCGCTCCTCGGAGCCTAATGAATAAATTACTTGAGTTGTAGAGTCATGTTGTGATGCCATGTTGTATTTGCACATATCGAGCATATTGTGTGTATGCTATTGAAATGCTTGGTATGTGTGGGATCTGACCATCTAGTTGTTTATCTTTAGTAGCCTCTCTTACGGGGAAATGTCTCCTAGTGTTTCACCGAGCCATGGTAGCTTGCTACTGCTCCGGAACACTTAGGCTGGCCGGCATGTGTCCTTCTTCGTTCCTGTGTCTGTCCCTTCGGGGAAATGTCACGCGATGAATACTGGAGTCCTGTTAGCCTGCTACAGCCCGGTTCACCGGAGTCCTGTTAGCCCAGTGCTACAGCCTGGATTCACTCGCTGATGACCGACACGTTCGGATGCTGGGTCATGGATGCCTGTCCCTGTAAGTCTGTGCCACTTTGGGTTTACGACTAGCCATGTCAGCCCGGGCTCCTTATCATATGGATGCTAGCGACACCGTCATATACGTGTGCCAAAAGGCGCAAACGGTCCCGGGCTAAGGTAAGGCGACACCCGTGGGAATACCGTGCGTGAGGCCGCAAAGTGATATGAGGTGTTACATGCTAGATCGATGTGGCATTGAGTCGGGGTCCTGACAGCATTGGTATCAGAGCTTGACTGCCTGTAGGATTACCAAGCCAAACTGGTCGAAGTTGAGTCTAGAAATTCCTTAGTTATATAAGGGAATTGATTGTGGGATGGAACGTAAGGCTCTTTTTACTCCTTATACCTCATGGCCTTCTGATCTGAGTCATCATCTTCTCTTCTACGGGGATTAAGAACTAGGCTATCTCTTCTTTCTATTAGGATCACGTGTTACTAATCAGTGGACTTATAAGATTGTTGGATTTAAGCCTCCGTTCAGTTTTTACTGCTTCCGTATGTTAATTGTTGATCTCGAAACCGTGATATTGTGCTTCTGAGTGGTTATGCCACCATTTTTGTGAATGTCTCAAATCTTTCTGAGCATTTACAGCCGTTATGCTGTCCGAGTCATCCCAGGTTTCTAAGTAGTCTGATGCAATTGCAAATCCTTTCTTCCCGTTTCAATGTGCCCATGGGCCAGATTAATCACACTAGTTGTTGAGTTGAGGTATTCTATTGCCTTGACTTTTATGTTGGAGTTACTATTATGACCCTAGGTATTTAGGGAGTCACCTAGTAATCTAGCAACGTTTTGTGTTCCCAGTGTGAGATTCTGGCCTTTATTCTCGAAAGCATCCCGTGATGCTACTTAGTAGTAGGTATTCTACTCCTGGGTTCTGAACCCGAGATTCACTCTACCTACTTCATGTTGATAGTAATTGCTAGTGCCTTTAGGATATTAGTAACCTTTGCGATAGTCCTTGAAGTCCGTGGTATCTTCTTCTTGCAAATACCATGAACTACTTATGGCAGATGTTTATTGGATAAAAAAAATCACAATTAGAGTACTCTTGAGGAGTTCTCCATTCATAAATCGTGACTCTACCAGTTCTACCTTTCTGCATGGGTTATCCGGAAGAAATATGTTGAACTTGGTTCGACATACTAATCTATGCATCCACAACTCAGAAAAATTATATGTTCCTTTGAGTTGTCCCTCTTTAGTTGTCTACTGACCTTCGTCTATCAATTGATAGTCAAGAGTATGCGTGCGTTCGTTTATCGATGCCTATTACTCTTGTGGTCCGTCAAGCCATTCTATCGCAGAATGACTAGGAGAAACAAACTCCAGTACCTCTTCCATATCTAGGATTGGGTCAAAACAATTGTACTCCGCAGATCAAAATGCCAATCCAGCTTTTGCTCTGTTCTACCTTGGAGTATTACCATCTTTTATATCGGGATTGTTATAGGAATTGCACACCATCCTATGAACTCTTGGTACAGTGATACTTTTGCCATCATTGTTCATTCCTCGGTTCCTGTGTTATCATAACCGGAATACCGACAAATGAATCATGGCGTGTGAAATCAATACTGCTAGCAACTCTGTTGCTTGGTAGTTAAATGGACAATAACCTCATTCTTAACGTGTTTGTTCTTGAATCATTATTCTAAGATTGATCGTGCTACCTTGTCCATCTTCCTGGTGCACATTTCGATTGATGAGTTAGGATTTTGTCAAGTCCTCGCTCATTTGATCATATCGTCTTGCCCTGAAAAGCAAGATTGTTCTCGAGCTTAGTAACATACCGGTGGTTCGTGATTTTCTGAATATCTTCTCAGAAGTATTACCAGGTTGTCACCTGACCGCTATGTTGAGTTCGTGATCAAGTTGGTTTATTCCTGTAAACCACCCCTTCTCCAAGAATCCGTGTTGGATACCCTGAGCTAGTTGGATAAGCTAAACAACAACTTGGAGAGTTGGAAGATAAAAGCTTGTCCGACTTAGTTCATGTTAAGGGATATCTTTTTGTGTGTGTGTGTGTGTTGAAGAAAGATGATATCTTCATTGATTGGTCCTCGTGAACAATTGTTGGATCTATTACCTTACCCAAACCTTTGATTGAGTATGGGCTATCATCCAATCAGACCAGAACCAACGATATTCGTAATGTTGTCTTACTCGTGGTTGATCCCTCGAGCATACACCATTATATCTTTTGGGTCTGACCAATGCTATCACTTGTTCACTTAACTATGGAATTCCTTTTAAAAGGAAACCCAGATGAATTGTTGTTGTGCCCCTTGACAACATCCTTGTCTTCTCCATAATTTTGCTGAACATTAAGCTAGTGTTGGAAACTTTTGAAAGCATTTGTTCATGCTAGCTCATGAAGCATATGTTCGGATGTAAGAAGTGACTTCCTCTAGTTCGTGTGCATTTGATGCAGGGTGCCGCCGTGAACTCGAGAAAGTCAATGTTGCTTCCTCTGGAATCATCGCAAGTCAGTCATGCACATGTGCGAAGAATTCTGTGGTTTGAAGACTTGCAACCTTCAATCTATATGTATCCCTAGCACACCAAGCCACTGATTGATTTGTTCAAGGAGAAGAAGTTCCTTCTTAAGAGTATACCTTATGCAAGGATTTTGATATCCTCGTTGATGGTTCCCCTCCTGAACTCGGTAGTGTTTTATTATAAGACTACTTTGTGGTCATGCTTGTCTTGGACAACGTGTTCACATGTGTGTAGCAGAACCAGCTCATGTTTTGGAGCTTGCTATCGTAGTTCATCTCCCGAGAATCCCGCAACGTCATCTCGTCGATTTGTGTTGCAAACTTTCGTTTCTTCCTAGACTCGATGAGTCTGGAATATCCTGACACCAACCAGATCTGAATCTCAGGCAGATATGATGGTTGGAACATTTCCCAAGAATTATAATATTGGTCTCTCAATAACCGGCAAGGTGGATGTCGTGGCCAACACACCCATCCGGTAGACCTATTATTATAGTATCTTGTTTGAGGAAGTTGGCCACCTCCCCATAGGGATTTCGTAGGATTTACTCCCTAGTTGCCCCTATGGATTTTGAGATCCCGAAGTCCAACCTTTTTACTTGATGTTCTAGATATCAAACCATATCTATGAATGGGTTACACTAGCACATCAAGGAGAACATTAGAAGCGGAGTGCTAAATGTCTCTCGGTCGATCATCCAGATTTTTATTTCCTTGGCCTCGCTAAGGTGAAAGCTGAGAAGGTGTTATCTTCCTTTGCATCGGCATCATCCATCATTAGCCATCATGGTAGCAAGTTGTGTTGCCAGCATCCTTGACACGGTTGTTGATAAAACCTTGATGATTGTGGAAATGCTCAAGTTCTTGAGAGCACGTACAAGCGCTACGTGTTATCACCGGCACTAACTGGGTTTGCTCTCAGTTTCCTCGGCAATGCTATGACCTATTCAAACAGTGAATTCACTCTCTATTGTTGGGTTCTTCCCCAGTTACTAGAATCATTCCCAGCATTTGCATTTTGTTCCCAGCTTGCACCGCCAATGTGCCATTCTACCATGGGTCTCTTCCATTTCCGGTGATAAGCAAAAATCATCTATTACGTTGTCTTCAACAAGGTAATCCACATCATCCAAGTCCGAGTACGCCATTCTACCGACCCCCGCCAATCGATTGCTGTGATTTGCCTTAGGCTGATATAGAGAGTCTCAATGATCTCTATATCAAAGGTAATTCTTCTTGCCACTTAAGGGGATATTTCTACGAGTCACCTTCTCTAAGGTGCATCGTTATGGTATCATGGCAATTCAACTCCTCGCTACGTTGACAACCGGTCACCACATTCTTAAGTCTGAAATAGTTGTCCACCTAGTGAACCCTCATCATCTGTTCCCCTCCATTCCTCTAGAGGTCTGCTTCGTCTCTCAGCTCGAGAGATGTTGCTATGTCTCATTCCGAGAGTTAATCCTGAGTTGTTCGACCTTCGCGAAGATCGACCCTTCTAGAGTCTCCTTCTTCCCTTCATGTCATGTTGACAGGATTTCTCAGAGCAAGACTTCAAGACAAAGATGGTGTTCGAATCAACGTTCCTATGAAGTGCAACCTGGATCGTGAAGATTGTGTTAGTTTGCGTTTCCCCTTCATCTTACCCTACGCTTGAATCTCGAGACGAGATTCTTGTTTAGTGGGGGTGAGTTGTCACATCCCTAGCTGCTGGTAGTGCTCTAGGCTAGCTCATGTGTGCATCATGTTTAAATTCTGAAAATTTGAACTGAGGAATTTTGGAAGCCTCAAAAACATAAATAAAAGAGGGGCAAAAACCCTAGAAATCTCATTCATTGCTCCAAAATGCTCTTCTTAAATGTTTGATAATTTTTGGTAAGGGTTCTGGTCCCAACCAAAATATTGAACATTTTTAAGGATTTATTTTTGGGACTTTGAATTTAATTCATTAGCTATTTGAATTTGAATTATATTCATATAATTAGAATATAATTTCAAATATCCCTGAAATATTTTATGAGCTTTTGGAAAAGTCCATCTAGCAAAATAAAAATATTCAGAGGAGCTTTGGCATTGTTTGAATTATTTTTTAAATTCAAAACAATGGCAAAAGAATTAAATAAAAAGAAAAACAGAACAGAATTAAATAAAAAGAACAGAAACTTACCTGGACTTACCAGGCCTCACCCGTGCAGCCCACCAGAGCCGGCCCAGCTCCAGTGCTGGTCCAGCACTGTGCGGCCCAGCCCACCGTGGTCGCCACCGTCTTCAACCTCCTGCCAGTAGGCAGGAGGGCGTGTGCCCGACGCGCGCGCGCACGCTCCGGCCACCTCCTGCTTACCTGCTCGCCGCTGGAGGCACCCGAGGGAGCCACGCACTCCCCCTCGCCCCCTGCACCTCCCCTCTCTTCCCCTGGACCCCGTTCCCTCCTCTGCTTCCCTCCCGCGCACACCACCGAGCGGAGCTCGCCGTCATCGTCGCCGTACCCATGGCCACCGGCCACCCCTAGCCTCACCGACGCCCCAGGAAGCTCCGCCGGTCCTCCCTCTACCTCCTCAACGATCCACGAGGCCCCAGACGTGCCGCAACACCGCCCTCGATGTCTTCTTCAACCTCGGGACCGCCGGCCATCTTCGTCAAATTCGTCGGCTCCGGTGCCTCCCCGAGCTCCCCGAGGCCACCGTCGCAACCCCTGTGAGCTCCACTCCGTTTTCCCTCCTTCATTTTACTCGTTCCCGTGCCGTAGCACCCCCGGCCACATTCCCGAGCACCGCCGTCCGCCATGGCCGCGTAGCTCTCCTGACCCGAGCCCCTCTGCTCGAACCCGTCGCACCAGCGCGCTTCTGGTGGCCCGCGGATGCCGTCTGGACCATCAGTTTCTCTCCTAGCGCGCCGCAGCCCAACCCCGCACATGGCCGAACTCCGGCCGCCGCCTCGGGCTCCACTCCGGCAAACCCCGGCCACCCCCGCACCTCCCGTTGGTCCCCCTAGATGCGCACGGGCGCAGGCTACCTCCTGGTGCCCTTGGCGCGTCGACCCGATGCCCCTAGCGCAAGTCCGGCGTCCCCCGCCGTGCTCTGTGGTCGCCGCCGGTGTCACTCCGGCGAGGGTGACGTGGCGCTGAGTTAGTCAGCACTAATGACCACACTAAACACCCCCACAGCCACTGACAGTGGGCCCCACCCCTGGTCAAACCCCAGTCAGCGCTGGGTTTGACCGGGATTAGCTCCTGTGTCACTGACGTGTGGACCCCACACGTCAGGTTTGACCCGAGCCGGCCCCTGTTGACTTGCTGACGTCATGCCAACATCATGCTGACGCAGTAATGTTTTCTGGATTTAATTTAATTCTGAAATTCCAGAAAATAGTATAAACTTCTATAAATCATAGAAAATTAACCGTAACTCCAAATTAAATAAATTATATATGAAAAATTATCAGAAAAATACAAGGAATCCATCTGTACCATTTTCATGCATGTTAGAACAACTTATAGCTGCTGTTTAGCACAAATCAATTAAATGGCATTTGAATAATCACATATGGAGTTTGAATTTGAATCTTGTATTCAAACCAACTTCATTTAATCTGTTGCTAGTTGCATTAGCTCAAAACACATTCATTTTGCCATGTCATGATCATGCATCATATTGTGCATTGCATTGATTGTGTTCCTTTCTATGTTGCCGGTATTTGTCCCCTCTCGATAGACATGATACCGATGATGTGATCGTTGACACTGATGAAGACTCAATGTTATCTTCAGAAGTGCCAGGCAAGCAAAACCCCCTTGTTCATTCCGATAAAATCCCACTCTCTCGCTCCTGCTCTCTTTTACTGCATTAGGACAACAACGACATATTTGTTACTTGCTGCGGTAGCTGAACCCCTTTATCCTTTGCATGACCTGTCATTGCCACAGTAAATAGATGAAACCCACTAGCATGAGTAGGAGTTGTTTGAGCCCTGATGTGCCTACTCATTCATGCTTGTTTGTCATGCCTGCTACTGCTTAGAGTCGAGTCAGGTCTGATTCATCCGGGATGAATCAGAGGTGTGTGAACATGTCCTACTGTGTGTGAGCTAAGTGTGTGAACACGATTTGGTAAAAGGTGTCGGTGAGAGGCCATGTAGGAGTACATGGTGGGTTGTCTCATTGAAGCCGTCCTTAGGAACTGAGTTCTGTGTTTGTGATCCATGACTCAGCTACTACCATACATTGGGCCCTGAAATATGACCCCGATCGACTTCTTAATCACCCTTGTCCTCTGTCCAGGAGTTGCAAGTAGTTTCTGGTGTTTGTAGTATGCTGGAGGCCGTGGACATCGCTGACCGTAGGGGTGGGCTGTGATGCGGTAGGCACGTGGCTGGGTAAACCGGGCACCCGTTTGGTGTCACGGAACCCTGTTCACATCGTTTGGGGCTGTGAGCGAAACTCCGGCCGGATCTCCTCATGGATGGAACCCGAATAGGCGATAAACCTGGACTAGAGACTTGAGTGTCTAGGTAGGTCGTGGTATACACCCACGTCGGCTTTCGCTTGAAGTCTGCCGAGCACATGTCGTGTGCAGACGCTAAGTGGTGGAAACATGTATGAAGAAGTACACCCCTGCAGGGTTAACATCATCTATTCGAATAGCCGTGTCCGCGGTAAAGGACTTCTGGGTTGCTTATATCAGTTCATAGACAAGTGAAAGTGGATACTTTAAAATGCGCAAGATAAGCGTGAGTGCTATGGATGACGTTCTCGTAGGGAGACGGGAGCGGATCCATAGTGGTGTATTGATATGGTGAATATGTGGACTCGTGTGCGCCACCTCAAAAGAGTCGCTTGCAGTCGTAGTTTAGGATAGCCACCGAGTCAAAGCTGGCTTGCTGCAGTTAAACCCCACCATCCCTTTGTTGATAATGATGCATATGTAGATAGTTCTGATGTAAGTCTTGCTGGGTACATTTGTACTCACGTTTGCCTATTTTATGTTTTTGCAGAGAGACTCAGTCTCACTAGTAATTCCGCGTGGTCTTCGACGTTTAGCTTGTTACCTCAGCTACGATCTCGTGCCCCGGCAGGATCTGGTAGATAGGCAGGCTTCTCAGCCTTTTTCATTTATAGATGTCTGTACTCGGACATGATAGCTTCCGCTTGTGCTTTGACTTGTATGCTCTGATTGTTGGGTCATGAGACCCATGTTTGTAATATCCCGCTCCTTGGAGCCTAATGAATAAATTACTTGAGTCGTAGAGTCATGTTGTGATGCCATGTTGTATTTGCACATATCGAGCATATTGTGTGTATGCTATTGAAATGCTTGGTATGTGTGGGATCTGACCATCTAGTTGTTTATCTTTAGTAGCCTCTCTTACGGGGAAATGTCTCCTAGTGTTTCACCGAGCCATGGTAGCTTGCTACTGCTCCGGAACACTTAGGCTGGCCGGCATGTGTCCTTCTTCGTTCCTGTGTCTGTCCCTTCGGGGAAATGTCACGCGATGAATACCGGAGTCCTGTTAGCCTGCTACAGCCCGGTTCACCGGAGTCCTGTTAGCCCAGTGCTACAGCCTGGATTCACTCGCTGATGACCGACATGTTCGGATGCTGGGTCATGGATGCCTGTCCCTGTAAGTCTGTGCCACTTTGGGTTTACGACTAGCCATGTCAGCCCGGGCTCCTTATCATATGGATGCTAGCGACACCGTCATATACGTGTGCCAAAAGGCGCAAACGGTCCCGGGCTAAGGTAAGGCGACACCCGTGGGAATACCGTGCGTGAGGCCGCAAAGTGATATGAGGTGTTACATGCTAGATCGATGTGGCATTGAGTCGGGGTCCTGACAGCTGGTGACGTACTCTTGCAGGTTGGAGTGCAGATTGCAGTCGACCTGCATCCTTGCGGGTCGGGACAAAGTGCACATTGTATTTGTGGCGAAGCTCAGAAGGAAAAGGCATCAGTCGACCTGCACCTCGTCCTCCTTGCGGAGCGCACATTGTATTTGTGGCGTAGCTCAGAATGAGAGGGTAGCAGTCGACCCGCACCTCATCGTCCTTGTGAATCGGAATGGACTTCATACTTAGGCGAGCACTGGGCTGCAGTTAAGCCCCCCGAGTGGGAGGTTTCCTCTCCATTCGGTAAGGTTTTCAGATACTTAGGCGGGCGCTGGGCTGCAGCTAAGCCTCCGAGTGGGGAGGTTTGCTCTCCACTCGGTAGGATTTTTCAAACTTAGGCAAGTACTGGACTGCAGCTAAGCCCCCGAGTGGGAGGTTTGCTCTCCACTCGGTAGGATTTTTCAAACTTAGGCGAGTACTGGACTGCAGCTAAGCCCCCGAGTGGGAGGTTTGCTCTCCACTCGGTAGGATTTTTCAAACTTAGGTGAGTACTGGACTGCAGCTAAGCCTTCGAGTGGGAGGTTTGCTCTCCACTCGGTAGGATTTTTCAAACTTAGGCGAGTACTGGACTGTAGCTAAGCCCCTGAGTGGGAGGTTTGCTCTCCACTCGGTAGGATTTTTCAAACTTAAGCGAGTACTGGACTGCAGCTAAGCCCCCGAGTGGGAGGCTTGCTCTCCACTCGTTAGGATTTTTCAAACTTAGGCGAGTACTGGACTGCAGCTAAGCCCCCGAGTGGGAGGTTTGCTCTCCACTCGGTAGGATTTTTAAACACTTAGGCGAGTACTTGGACTGCAGCTAAGCCTCCGAGTGGGAGGTTTGCTCTCCACTCGGGAGGATTTTTAGGCACTTAGGCGAGTACTTGGACTGCAGCTAAGCCTCCGAGTGGGAGGTTTACTCTCCACTCGGTAGGATTTTTGAACACTTAGGCGAGTACTTGGACTGCAGCTAAGCCTCCGAGTGGGAGGCTGGCTCACCACTCGGTAGGAATTTAAACACTTAGGCGAGTACTTGGACTGCAGCTAAGCCTCCGAGTGGGAGGCTGGCTCTCCACTCGGTAGGATTTTAAACACTTAGGCGAAACGGATTCGCAGCTAAGCCCCCGAGTGGGAGGCTGGCTCACCACTTGGCAAGGATTTTTTTTACAAACTTAGGCGAAACGGATTCGCAGCTAAGCCACCCACTGGGGGATTTCTCATGTAAACAAAAGTAACAACAATCACTGGGAAAATTATAACACTCTTGTCTTTGATAAATAAACTATAGAAGTACTTTTATTACATCTTATCTGAGTGAATACTTAAGTATAAAAGGGGCGGAGCAGCTCCGCGTTCCAAGCTCGGGCCTCGTCAATCTGGTGACCGACATTGTAAAGGCGGTATGCTCCATTGTGGAGAACTTTGGTGACGATGAAGGGACCTTCCCAAGTAGGAGCAAGCTTGTGTGCCTTCTGCTAATCCACTCGGAGAACCAAATCTCCTTCTTGGAAGGCTCGACTCTTCATGTTTCTAGCATGGAAGCAACGCAAGTCCTGTTGATAGATGGTCGATCGGATCATGGCCATCTCTCTTTCTTCTTCTAGAAGGTCGACTGCGTCCTGTCGGGCTTGCTCTGGTTCATCTTCAGTGTAGAGTTTGACTCGGTGTGCGTTGTGAAGCAGGTCACTCGGCAAGACTGCTTCAGCTCCGTAGACCAAGAAGAACGGAGTTCTCCCAGTCGACCGATTAGGAGTGGTCCTTAATCCCCAAAGTACTGACGGAAGTTCGTCGACCCATGCACCTGCCGCGTGCTTGAGATCGCACAACAGTCGGGGTTTCAGCTCTTTGAGAATTAGACCATTTGCTCGTTCGGCTTGTCCATTCGACTAGGGGTGAGCGACTGAAGCATAGTCGACTCGTGTGCCTTGAGATGTGCAAAAGGCTCTAAATTCTTCAGAATCAAAGTTTGACCCATTGTCAGTGATGATGCTATGTGGAACTCCATACCTGAATACCAACTCTCTGATGAAGTTGATAGCAGTGCCAGCATCCAGATTCTTTATAGGCTTAGCTTCAATCCATTTGGTAAACATGTCGACTGCTACTAGCAAGTGAGTGAAGCCGCTCCTGCCAGTTCTCAATGGTCCAACCATATCTAACCCCCAAACAGCGAAGGGCCAGACGAGTGGAATGGTCTTCAAGGCTGAGGCGGGTTTGTGCGATAGATTGGAGTAAAACTGACATCCTTCACATTTGTCGACTATCTCCTTTGCCATTTCATTTGCTCTCGGCCAGTAAAATCCCGCTCGGTATGCTTTAGCCACAATGGTCCGAGAAGATGCATGATGGCCACAGGTCCCCGAGTGGATATCGTCAAGGATTATCCGACCTTCTTCTAGCGTTATACATTTCTGACCGACTCCAGTCACGCTTTCTGTGTACAACTGTCCCTTTATCATGGTAAAGGCTTTGGATCGGCAGACGATCTGTCGGGCCTCTTCTTCATTCTCTGGGAGCTCTTTCCTTAAGATATACGCGATGTACGGCTCTGTCCAGTCGGGAGTGATGACCAAAGTCGACCACCGCTGGAACTTCAACTTCAGTCGGATCTGTGACACTTTTTGGCTGTGGAGCTTATTCGGTAAAAGGATCCTCCTGAACTGATGGAGTATGGATGTGTTCCAAAAACACATTACTGGGAATGGCTTCTCTATTGGAACCTATCTTCGCCAAATCACCAGCCGCTTGATTTTTCAATCGGTGTATATGATGGAGCTCTAACCCCTCAAATCTCTTCTCCAGCTTTCTCACCGCATTGCAGTAACCAGTCATGGCTGGACTTCTGACGTCCCACTCCTTCATCACCTGATTGACCACCAAATCCGAGTCGCCGTAGACCATAAGGCGACGGACGCCGAGTGAAATGGCCATATGTAACCCATAAAAAAGTGCTTCGTATTCTGCTTCATTGTTGGAGGAATCAAAGTGGATCTGGAGCACATATCTGAGCTTATCTCCTCGGGGGGAAACCAATACAACCCCAGCACCAGAACCATTCAGCATCTTAGAACCATCAAAAAACATGGTCTAGTGCTCCGAGTGAACTTGAGTCGGTTGTTGCTGTTCAATCCACTCGGCGATGAAATCTGCTACAGCTTGGGACTTGATGGCTTTCTTTGCCTCAAACTTGATATCAAGGGGAAGGAGTTCAGTCGCTCATTTCGCCACTCGACCAGTTGCATCTCTGTTGTGCAGAATCTCTGACAATGGAGCGTCACTGACGACTGTAATGGAATGATCAAAGAAGTAATGAGCAACCTTCTTCGCGGTCATATAAATCCCATATACAAGCTTCTGATAATGCGGGTATCTTTGCTTTGATGGGGTCAAGACTTCAGAAAGATAATACACTGGGCGTTGAACTTTGTAGGCCTTTCCTTCTTCTTCCTGCCCGATAGTAAGTACTGTACTGACGACTTGTCCTGTGGCTGCAATGTAAAGCAGCAAAGGCTCTTCGCTGATTGGGGCAGCAAGCACCGGCTGGGTGGAGAGCAGGGCTTTTAGCTTTGCAAACGCTGCATCAGCTTCGGGAGTCCACTCGAACTTGTCTGACTTCTTCATCAGTCGGTAAAGAGGCAATGCCTTTTCACCGAGGTGAGAGATGAATCGACTTAAAGCGGCCAAGCATCCAGTAAGCTTCTGAACATCGTGCACACGCACAGGGCATTTCATTCGGAGTATAGTGCCAACTTTTTCTGGGTTGGCGTCGATTCCTTGTTAGGAAATGAGAAAACCGAGTAACTTTCCACCAGGAACTCCGAATGCGCACTTTGATGGATTAAGCTTGATATCATACCTCCTGAGGTTGGCAAATGTTTCAGCGAGGTCAGTCAACAGGTCGGAACCTTTCCGTGATTTGACCACAATATCATCCATGTATGTTTCCACATTCCGACTGATTTGAGTGAGCAAACACTTCTGAATCATCCTCATGAACGTGGCTCCGGCTTTCTTGAGGCCGAATGGCATGGTGACATAGCAAAACCACCCGAATGGAGTGATGAAAGCTGTTTTAATCTCGTCGGGTCCATACAGACGGATCTGATGGTAACCGGAATAAGCGTCTAAGAAAGACAGGCGCTCACATCCCGCAGTCGAGTCGACTATTTGGTCGATGCGGGGGAGAGAAAAATGACCTTCCGGGCATGCCCGATTGATATGTTTGAAATCAATGCACATGCGAAGTGACTTGTCCTTCTTGGGGACCATGACAACATTGGCGAGCCACTCGGAGTGGTAAATCTCTCGGATAAACTCCGTTGCTAAGAGCCGAGCCACCTCCTCACCAATGGCCTTTCTCTTTTGGATGGCGGACCATCGGAGATGTTCTTTGACAGGTTTAACTTTTGAGTCGACTCGTAGACAATGCTCAGCCAGCCCCCTGGGAACACCTGGCATGTCAGCAAGCTTCCATGCAAAGATGTCCCAGTTCTCACGGAGGAACTGGATGAGCGCTTCTTCCTATTTAGAGTCGAGTGTTGTGGAGATATGAGTCGGAGCAGCACTGGGGTCAGTCGGGTAAATGTGAACGGGCTTCGTCTCACCGGACGACTGGAACGGTGACTCCATGGCGGGCTTCTTGGCTCGCAATAAATCGCTCGGATCTGCAGTTTTTTGGTATTCCTGCAGCTCTACCACTGACATCTGAGCATCGGCCATCTTTGAGCCCTTCTGAAAGCACTCTTCCGCCTTCTTCCGATTGCCAGTAATAGTAATCACACCCTTGGGACCAGGCATCTTCATTTTGAGATACACATAGCATGGTCGAGCCATGAAACATGCATAAGCCAGCCTGCCCAGAATAGCGTGATAAGCACTCTGGAAATCCACGACTTCAAATGTCAACTTTTCTTTTTGGAAATTCTTGGAATCACCGAAAACCACATCAAGAGCGATTTGGCCGAGTAACTCAGCTTTCTTCCCAGGAATGACTTCATGGAAACTCATGTTGCTGGTACTGAGTCTGGACATCGGAATGCCCACCCCTTTCAGCATTTCTGCATACAATATGTTCAGGCCACTGCCACCATCCATCAGGACTTTAGTCAGTCAAGTGCCTTCGACGACTGGGTCGACCACCAGAGCTTGCCTCCCAGGGGTGGCTATGTGCGTCGGATGATCAGATTGGTCGAAAGTGATGGCAGTCTGAGACTACTTCAGATAACTGGGAGTCACCGGAGCGACCATATTCACCTCTCGGTTGATAACTTTCAATCGACTTTTGCTTTCAACATCGGCAAAAATCATCAGGGTGGAATTGACATGGGGATATCCTCCATCACTTTCCTCTTTGTACTCAACTTTGTCCGACTCCTTTTCCTTATCCTTGGGCTATTTCCCCTGAAATTGCTGGATCAAGAGCCGACACTGTCGAGTGGTATGTTTCGGGTAAATGAAGTTACCCTCCTCATCTTTCTTCGTGTGGATGTGGCACGGCAGATCCATCACATCATTTCCTTCCTTGTCCTTCACCTTCTTAGGGTTCCAAGATCCTTTGGGCTTTCCTTTGAACTTTCCCTGAGTCATGGCCAAGGCTTCTCCAGGAGCAGCTGGCTCGGCTTTCCGCTTCTGCTTCCGACTAGAGTTTCCTCCCCCGGTTTCATGAGCGGTTGGCTTGTACTTGCCACTCCGGAGTCGATCCTCTTCTTCACCATTGGCATATTTGGTGGCAATCTCCATCATTTGACTCAGTGTCATGTCTCAGGTCTGACCGAATTTCAAACTTAACTCCATGTTCTTAATGCCTTCCTTGAAGGCACAGACTGCCTGGTGATCAGATACATTCTCCACCGTATGGTGCAACGTGATCCACCTCTGGATGTAATCCCTCAGAGTCTCATTCGACTTTTGCACACAAACTTGCAGCTCTGTCAACCCTGCTAGTCGCTTGCAAGTTCCTTCAAATGTTCTGACAAACACTCGGGCAAGATCTTCCCAAGTGTAAATACTGCTAGGCGCCAACTGATTCAACCATGCTCTGGCCGAGCCCTCCAACATAAGAGGCAGGTGTTTCATGGCTACCTCATCATTGCCGCCGCCAATCTGAACAGCCACTCGGTAGTCTTCAAGCCAAGTATCGGGCTTGGACTCATCGGTGAACTTACTGACTCCAGTCGCCAACCTGAAATTGGGAGGAATCACCGCGGCCCTGATGGCTTTGCTAAAACACTCTGGTCCCGAGACATGAACTCTGCTGCTGGTGAGCACATCCCTTTCATGGCCTTCTCGGTGAGCTCTGTTCCGGTCGACCAAACCTTGAATGATAATGGATCTCGCATCAAAGCCTGGTTCTCTGGGGTCGACTGGAACCCTTCGCCCAACACTGTGCTGGCGTCTGTCATCTTGCTGCCGAGGGGCGTACGACCCACCCCTTGGGGGAGGAGTGGGCCCTCGACGCTGATCATCGTGATCGAATCGGTCATCATATCGATCACGCCGGCCTCCACGTCCCTCACGCCTCGGGGGCGATCTTGGGCTATGGCCCAAATGGACTATATTCGCAGCGACGGATCTGCTGTGAATCCTATTTCGCGACTGCGACACAGCATAATTTTGATCTTCTGCTGCTTGAAGAAAATCCCTGATTTGCATCAAGCCTCTTCCAGCCTCTGACTGAGAGGGTTGAATCGACTCGGCTACACGGGCTGCAGCCGCTAGATTCTGAATCGGAGTTCAATATACCTGAGTTGTTGGTGGAAAGAGCTGACGTCAACTAGAGTCTGGGACCCGTTGCCGTGCACGTTCGTCGAGTGCTCACTGAAGATTCTCCAGTCGAGTGCGGTCAGCCAGGTTGGCCAAACGCGCGTCCTCTAAGGCACGAGCCTCGGGGGTTTCTCCAACGATGGGAGTATGCAGCGCATCCATGTTCCGGCGGCGAAGATCTTCCCTTTGCAGTGAAGTGAGTGGCTCAGGTTGATACTCTTCGTGGACCTGCGCCGGGTCTTCTCCACCGTCGCCTCCGTCGGTGCGGGGGAAACCGGGAGGACTGCGCGGTCCATTGACCATCAGGACCTCCGCCGCTGGATCACTGCTGTCGCACTCGGATGCAGTCTCTACGGAGCTAGTCGACAGATCGAACAAGTCGTCGTAGAGAGATTCGTCGGGCTCGATCGCCGCGACTTGGGGGGTGGCCGACTGGCAGGCCAGTGCGTGCCTCACCCACCGCTGAAGCCTTGACCGACCTGAGCGCTTGCGCTGGCGGGAGACAGGAAGGGAGGACGACACAAGGGTCGACCGATACGGGGCCGATGGTTGCCGCAGAAGGACGCCGCGGACACACGCGCGAAAGTCCATCGCCCCGCGGATGGGGATCGCGTCGACGTCGAGTGGAGCCTCCTGAAGCCAAGCGGAGTCGTCGGCGATGAACGTGAGCGCGCCGAGACGGATCTCGCGGCCCTCAACCAGAACTCTGCCAGAAACCATGATGAAGGTGATCGAAACAATCGCAACTTCTCCAAAAAGTCGCTAAGACACCTGCCCCATGGTGGGCGCCAACTGTCGTGGTTCTAAACCTGACAGTAGAATAGGGGGGTAGGTATGGAGAGGCAAGATCCTAGCTATGGAGTAGTTGTATATGCAAGAGATTTACGAGTTCAGGCCCTTCTCGGAGGAAGTAATAGCCTTACGTCTCGGAGCCCGGAGGCGGTCGACTAGATTATATGCGTATGAGTTACAGGGGTGCAAACCCTTTACACTGAGGAGGGGGTGGCTTATATAGAGTTCGCCAGACCACTCCCGTCCTCAGTTATGCAGGGTTTAAAGTACATTAAGGCCTGGCGTTACTGGTAATGCCTTACATAAAATCCTATTATGACCATAAAGACTACTTAATGACAGACCGTTTGTGCGCAGAGTGACCCTAGATCTCCTGGTGGTCGAGTGAGTGGCTTCATGGTCGAGTGAAATCCTTCGAGGTCGACTAAAAGGTAGTTTCTTCTAGAGATGTCCTTGGTGAGGGTATCTTGGACAGGTCCATGACCCTACCCTAGGTACATAACTTCATCAATGGGCATGCCCTCCTATCTCCTGGCTGCCTCGTTCGCTGCTTGACTTGCACTCCAAGTTCTCTGGATCACGTTCATTCCAAAAATCACGCTCCCGAAGGTTTCATTCCGTTTGGACTCCGTTTGATATTCCTTTTCTTCGAAATACCGAAATAGGAAAAAAAACAGCAATACGGGCTGGTTCTCTGGTTAGTAGGTTAGTCCCAAAAATGATATAAATGTGTAAAATAAAGCCCATAAACATCCAAAAGGGGTAATATAATAACATGAAACAATAAAAAATTATAGATACGTTGGAGACGTCTCAAACCCTCCTCCTTTACCCAGGCTTAGGAACAGCTATGTTGAAACAACGTAGGCGGAGTTAATTTGTTGTACAAATATGAATTTTAAAAATTTCTCATTGGACCAAAAGATTTCCAGAGAACAAATGGACAAAACATGATCTGTCAACGATGGGTGCAAGCGAGTTAGTCGGGCGAGCGACCGAGCGATGGACGTGACGAGTCATGGGCCATCCATATCCGGGCGCAAGCCCAAGGACATTGCAGCACTCATTTACAAGGCATCCTTGAGAAAAAAACTGGAAAGTGCCAGAAGCTATTAAGGGTAATGCTTGGATTTTAAAGATAAGGCCGGACACTGTGGTATCCATAGACCACATAAGGGAGTTCTTTACCCCTTGGATGCTTGTGCATGACGTCAATCCCGACGAGCACACCAAGGACAGCATCATATGGAAGCACACGACAACAGGCAATACTCCGCCGCCTCCGCATATAAGGCACAATTCTTGGGCATGGTTATCTCTCCCATGGAGCAAATGGTGTGGAAGGCTTGGGCACAACCAAATGTCAAGTTCTTTGCTTGGCTTTCTTTACAAGACCAGATTTTAACGACGGATAGATTGGACAAGAGCGGGTGGCAAAACTGTGGTCTTTGCCCTCTCTGTGGGAGGGAGCAAGAAACACTGGCTCGCCTTTTCTTCAAGGGCCGCTACACCATCAAGCTTTGGAGATTGATCATTGACAAGCTGAGTTTGGACCATATCAATGCTTCTACTTGGCACTTAGAAGCCTCGGTCATGGATTGGTGGGCGAACAGGACCAGCTTGGGCACCCCCAACTGGAAGGCGATGGCCTCTCTCACAATGCTCGTTTCATGGACCATCTGGAACAAGAGGAACGCACACGTCTTTTGTCACAAGAGCACGCCGCGGCCGATCCTACTCAACAACATTCTTACCGAGGTTAGACTTTGGGTTAAGGCGGGAGCTAAGAACCTAGGGGACACGTACTAATTGCCATGTGGCATGTTGTGGTGGGTTGTAAGCAAACAAACTCTATTGCCCTCTTAATTAATTGACGAGGCAAATCTTTTGCTTCCATGCAAAAAAAAAAGTCCACGCGCCTGGGCACTGCAGGAACAAACTGGCGCTTAACGCGCTGAATAGGAGGTTCCCAGACAACTTCTACAGATACAGATTGGATCCTCCATAGAAGGCTTTGAATTAATTAGGCCAGGCCCAATACAAATATGGAGCATTTGTGCTTGTGATGCCCTCCGTGCCTCCGTTCTATATTAGTACATCTGTTTGGGCAACAATTAAAATGAGACAGAGGGAGTAGCTTCCAAGTATCCAGACTAGATATCCTAAAAAAAGTCCAGACTAGATTCCCCAATATATGAAATACTATATAGATTGGTCAACTCAAAACAAAATCAATTACAATTTTCATTTAAGTTATATCAATTCTGCAGTTGTATACTAAATAGTCCCTCTCTTTACAAATATAAGATGTTCTTACTTTTTTGTTAATTGAATGTATAGACACATTTTGGTGTGTTTGTTCAACTCATTTCCGTCTATATATAGTCCATATTAAAATATCTAAAACATACTATATATGTTAACGGAGGGTGTATTTACTAAAAATAACGATGAAAGTGGTATGTTGGAGACTATGTCCATATTTTAGAGCGACATTAAGTTGCAGTTAACTCAATATATATGAAAAATTAACGATCAGAATGCTTTTCTGGACTGAAGGTATGATGTTTCTGAATATCGGCGGTGCAACAAATATGGGCTAGTTTTACCCAAGGGTTCCTCTTTATAATTTTCAAAGAACGTAGATCCTCTTTCATTTTTCATTTTTTTGTGAAATCTCTTTAATTTTCATAATGCAGAGATTAATGGATAGCTAATTAACTAAAAGAAACTGGCCAGTTGCTTAATAAAGCAAGAGTGAGGTTTCCATTCCAATCCGGCTAGGTCACTAGCCATGGTGCTTGGTGCTGTTTCTCAAAGTAGTAAGCTAAGTGACGTTTGACGAATTGATCTTGTCGGCCGTTAGCTAAGAGGCGTTTCCCAATCATAAATGAGTCGGTTTGGAATTCAAATAGGCGTCCACACAATATCATTCGGTGCACTACATATTTTATTGAGGGCATCCGTTAATTATGCTTGCCTCCCGTACATATTTTCACTAGTAATCGATCTGATGATCTGATTCTGATCCTACTAGATTCCAAGCTAGTAGGCTCAGTAGCTAGTGTGGCTGCACTCAACCGGCATCGTGGTGTTCTTGAACCGACCCTTGTCGGCGCAGTAGTCGTAGTACATGTACGTCCTCTTGACGTTCTCGTAGGCCGCCCGCTGCCGGGCGGACAGCCTCCTGTACCGGTGGGCGTTCCACTTCCACCACCAGTTACTCGAGTGGCACGGCGTCGAGCTGGTGTTGGCGCAGGTTGAAGATATAATTTTTCTGAATTTCGGATGTGCAACAAATATAGGCTAGTTTTACCAAAGGGATTAATTATAGGTTGGCTTGTCGAATCTTTTCCAAGAACGTACAACCTGCATTGAAATATAGATGGTCCAATACGCATTTCAAGCTTGTCTTTGAACATTGATAAGATTAATAAAATATGATATCTATAATATAAAATTAACGCGCCCTCCGACCTGATAATATAAGATGTTAGGGCTAATAAATTTTATATTATCGTATGGAGGGAGTATATCATTAGAAAATCCTTTGACATACGGATTAGACGGTATAGTTTTGTAACATACACATATTAGTCTCCCCGCAAATAAATAAATAAATATATTATTAGTTTGACCAGTGGTCAAAGACAACCTCAAAAAATATATTAGACCCTATGCATTTGATTGGAGGTATTACAACACTTTTCAACATATCATCTTTAATTTTTGTAACACAGAAATGAATGCTTAGCTAAGTAAAAAGAAACTAGTGAGCTGTTTAAGGCTGGTCGTAATGGGAGTATCATAGATAGTATCATGCATGCCAACTAATAAAATTTGTTGAGGTGGCATAGAATTAAATAAAGAAAGAGAGGGTTGAGTATCATATCATGATACTGTATGATATTAAATGTTGTGCTAGTATGTGTCATGCATGGCATTAAATGGTATCATCTATGATACTAGCATATGATACTATGCACTACGGATGCAGTATCATATACTAGTATCATATGCATGATACTAGTATATGATACTCATCATTAGGATCAGCCTAATAAAGCAAGAGTGATGAATTTCATCCAATTCGGCTAGCCCACCACCCATGGTGCTTTCAGCGGGCAGAACGTAGGTGTTTCTCAAAGTAAATAATAAATCAGTCGGCTTGGAATTCAAATAGACGGCCATACATGCATGTAATGATGCGAATATTATTCGGTACCGCTACATATTTGTTGAGGAGGTCCATTAATTATGCTTGCCTCCCCTGCATAAATAAACCATTTTAACCAGAAATCGATCTGATGATCTGATCCAAGCTAGTAGGCTAAGTAGTGTGGCTGCACTCAACCGGCATCGTGGTGTTCTTGAACCGATCCTTGTCGGCGCAGTAGTCGTAGTACATGTACGTCTTCTTGACGTTCTCGTAGGCCGCCCGCTGCCGGGCGGACAGCCTCCTGTACCGGTGGGCGTTCCACCACCAGTTACTCGAGTGGCACGGCGTCGAGCTGGTGTTGGCGCAGGCGTCGACGTCGAAGCCCTGGTACCCCGCAGTGAAGGGCGCGCGGTTCCAGTCGATCTTGATCCTGCCGCGGTCCGTCGCCCAGTCGGAGCCGTCCCACAGGCTCGCCCAGATGCCCATCCGCTTCGTCGGGAACTCGTACTCCGGCACACGGCCCGTCAGGTTCCTGAGCACCCGTATCGGCACATCGTCGACGAATATCCTGCGAAATGCTCGTACATGATTCGGATCTCAATGCAAGCATTACGATTTTAGAGTGACAGAGAAGGCTAATTTTTCTTGGAATGGAGCATACGTACACGAGCTGGTAATGGTTCCAGAGGATGTTGTACTAGTGGAAGTCGGCTGCCGGGTCGAACCACAGCTTCATCCTCTGCTCCCTGTTACCGTGGCCGTTGACGAAGACGTTGGTCTGGAGGGTGATGGGCTGGCCGTCACGTTGCCCAGGAACTCGAAGTCCACCTCGTCACGGTCACTGCTCTGAGGTGGTACCGACATCAGCTGCATGCACGAGAAACAGTTACAGCACATCACAGATTTTAACGAGAAGTATGAGCAGCAAGCAAGCACGGATCGGCAACTCACAAAGAAGGCTGTGACGACTCCGGCCGTGTACCCTCCGGGTACCTTGACCCTCATGCGGAAGAACCCCGAGCCATACGTCGACTTGGAGCAGAACCCGGCGCCGGACCTCTTGTCCATGGTGAGACGAACCTGTGTCCCCTGGTTGACAAGGTGGTAGCCGTCTGCACCCCACGTTGGCACGTAGTTGTCATCGAACACCGGCGTCCTTGCAGTCGTCGGGGCCACGGCCGGGAGGAGGACGAGCAAGAGGAGAAGCCATGGATGCTGCACACTGGAAGCCATTGCTAGCTTACCTACGAGATGTGTTTGTGCGCCGTGAGCGCGCTTGCTTGCTTTTATAGTACTTGACCATGTACACGTTAGATCATCCCTTCGATCTACCCGCTGGCCGGCGGGGCTTCTCGACAACGCAAAACTCAATCGGGCCACGCACTAGTGCATGCACGAACGCGGTTGGCCGTTGCCGTATATGGTGTCGACGTCATCGTGGCGATGTCTTCTTCCGCTTGGGGTCTTTGCTTAATGATCACAAATCACGAGCACTAGCTTCATGGTTCATAATAGCAGTGGTTTGCTAATCCAGGTTTTCGATTAGGCGATTTTATTAGTCATGTGCTTAGCTTGTCTTGTAGTAGACCTCAACATCGTTTAGAAACAATGAGAGTGTTTTTTCTACCATGCACTGATGCTTTGTGATTCATGGTGACGAACAACGAGAGTGGTTCCCAACAAAATTTGTCTTGTTTCAATGTTCTATAATGTTTTATTGCATTTTCTGCAGAAAGACAGCAGAGCGCTGATTTTAATTGATGAAGAAGAAGGTAAGGTACATGGTAAACTGGGGGCCCAAGGAAAACAAAACTGGCGTGGCTGGCATTAGCCCGCCCTGTACAAAAGTGATCTAGCGAACTCAAGGCGGCTCGAAGAAAGCTGACATCGGTATGAGCCCAGCATGCTGCCAGGTCCTTGCCTCATCGATGATGCGGCCATGAACCTGCTCGGCGGAGGAGGAGACATGCTTGAAAACTTTCGCGTTCCGCTCCTTCCAGATGCCCCATGACACAAGCAGGCAGGAGGCCTTCCAAGTGACCCGTCTCGCCCGCGGTAACCTGGCAGTGTGTCGTCCGAATCGCAGCCGCGGAGAGCAGTCCGTGGGCATAGGCAGCACAGTGAACGGCATGCCCAGAGAGGATGCAGTCCTCTCCCACACGTCCAGAGCGAAGGGGGAGGCCGCAATCATCTGATGGGCTGTTTCCGACGTGGCATATGGCATAGCGAGCAGATCGGGTCGTTCTCGATCTTTCGCTTGACCAAGTTATCCGCCGTCATAATCCTCCCTTGCAATAGAAGCCATGCAAAGCATTTAGCCCTTGGAGATGCTTTTGCCGTCCAGATTATGGCCTTATCGTTGTTTCGAATGCTGCCTTTAAATTGCAACTTGTATGCAGAAGCCGCCGTGTATTCGCCAGACGTTGTCCACTTCCAGGCAATCCGGTCTTAGACGTTGTCATTGATGATGACGCTCGTAGCAGCCTCCCAGAGATCACAGAGCTCGTGTAGAATCGTCGGCATTGGGTTTGGCTTGAGCAGCGTCAGCCAATGGTTGTCAAGCATCGCCGCTCTAAAGGATAACTTTTTCCCGTTGCAGTGCTTGTACAGGTTGGGCCAGCGATCGACCGGTCTGTTGCCTGCAGCCCAGTGCGAGCGCCAGAACGACGTCGTTCGCCCATCGCCGATGCAGATCGTTGACGAGGCAGGGAATACAGCCTCTGCGTCGGGGTCGCTCGGCAGGATCACCAGATTACCCCAAGGCCGGTCTCTATCAGTCCATGTGAGCCAACACCAATGGGACCGTAAGGTGCTTCCCTGTCTTGTCTCTGCAGGTCATGGATGCCCAACCCTCTGAGCTCCCGAGGCCGACAAACATTGCTCCATCTTACTAAGCATTTACCAGCCGGCGATACCTCGTCCGCCGCCCAAAGGAAGCCCCTATGCAGCCTATCCACCATCTTGATGGACCACTTTGGCGGCGCAATTGCCATCATCCGATAAATGGCCATTGCGGAGAGGGTGGTTCTAACCAGTTCAATTCTTTCCGGCAGTGCAATCAACTTGGCCTTCCACCCTCTCAATCTCTTGGACAGACTGTCAACAAGGGCCGGCTGCAGGTCCTCCCGTCGCAGGCGCCCATCAGTCAGAGGCAAGCCAAGGTAAGTCATCGGGAAAGTCCTAATGTCATAGTTAGTTTCCTCGACCGCACACTCGGCCTCTACATCGCTGCATCTGATGGGCGTGGCGGTGCTCTTGGACCAGTTTACTCGAAGGCCAGAGACCCGTTGGAACCAGGAAAGCAGCTCAATAGCAGCATGGAGCTCGGTTTTGGATAGGTTAAGAAAGGCCACGACATCATCAGCGTAGATGGACATGTGGTAGGGCATTATCGTTCTTCCAATGGGAGTCAACACCCCTCAATGGCAGGTGGTATCGAACATGGTAGCGAGGGCGTCGATGGCTATGACAAATAGCAACGGCGACACCGGATCTCCGTGCCGTAGCCCCTTGCGGTGAATGATTATCTCGGTCAGGTCCCCATTGATGTTCAAACGCGTGGAGGCAGTCGCCAGCAGCCCAGATATCCAATTCGTCCATCGCAGCCCAAAGCCTCTAGCGCGCATCAGGTCCAGCAGAAATTCCCATGAAACACTATCGAAAGCTTTCGCAATGTCCACTTTCAGCAGGATGGCTGGCGTTTTTCGAGCTTTCAGAGTCTTGATCATTGCCTGAACATACATGAAGTTGTCGAGTATGGACCGGTTCTTGATGAATGCGCTCTGATAGGGAGAGATGAGGTTGCGTATCAACGGTTGAAGGCGCCTGGCAAGGATTTTAGCAATCAGCTTTGCAAAGCTATGAATTAGGAAGATTGGTCTAAATTCCGTCACTTTTGTAGCTCCTTCCAACTTGGGGAGGAGGATCATGATGGCGGTGTTAAGAGCCTGCAGGTTTGAAGCGTTCAAGATGTCAAACTTGTTGATCGCTGCCATGACATCTCATCTGATGGTCTGCCAACAACGTTGATAGAACAACCCCATAAACCCATCTACCTCCGGCGCCTTGTCCGGACTAGTGTCATTAATTGCTTCTAGAAATTCCTCTTCAGAGAAATCTCCTTCGAGCTGGCTAATGGCATGTGTATTGAAAGTGAAGCCAATCTTGGAGAACACTAGTTGACTGGAACGCTCCGCCGGGGAGCCAACCAATCCATGGAAAAACACCCAGGCCAGTCTCAACTTATCCTCTTGCCCGGCGTATAGCTTCCCCTCGTGCTGAATTGTCTGGATGTAATTCTTGCATCGTCTTGTCGAGGCCTCCAGGTGAAAAAATTTGGTACATGCGTCTCCTTCCTTGATACCGCGAACCCTATACTTCTGGCGTCAAGTCGATCTCTATAGCGCACTGATCCCCAATAGCCGCACCTTGAGGTTGTTTCTGAACTGGTGCTCCTCTGGTGTGAGGGCCCGGTTGTCTCTGGCTTTCTCAAGTATGTATATTAGCTCATTGATCACATCCGTTGTTTGGCTAAGGGAGGAAGTAACATTGCCAAACCATCTTCTAAGCTCCTTGGTCAATCTGCTCAATTTTGTGTGCAGAACCACGAAAGCATCAGGTGATTGTACCGGCTGGTTCCAACTTCCAAGTCGAGGCGACCACCTACTGAAATCCCTCGAGCTGTACCCAGTAGTTCTCGAAGCGAAACTGCTTGATGTGTCTGAACTCTGCGTCACAGGTGAGGAGGAGAGGACGACGGCCGAGGACATCGCTTGAAGCAAGCAGGCCGGGAACATATCATGCCAGGCTTCGTTGTAGAGTACCCTGTCGAGCTTGACCATGGTAGGGGCCTGTTGCACGTTGGACCATGTGTAGGTCCGGCCATGTAAGTATAGATCCTTGAGCTCCATGCCAGGCCCTGATAACGAACTTGATCCGAAATACAATTCTTTCTACGCCCCTAAGTACTTTTGCTCCTGGTGTTCATATGTATGAGTGCGGGCCTTCATTTATCTCAACAAAAATTAAGCCTACAACTCTAGCATTTTCATTGCATTTATGAGGAAAAAGAGAAATTTGTAGATATAATCAGTTAAAGATAGCATCGGCATTTTGCTTGCACTCTAAGAATACCTACATTTTGGATTGGAGAGTATATAAAACTAGGAATGTATATTTTTAAGTCAAGTGGAAATGGTTATTTCTGAATCCACAATCTGAAATATTGATTCTTCCACCAAGGGTTAATAAATTAGTCGCACATTTTATATATAACTAGTGGTTGGGGCGCCACCCTGTGACACCGCTTGGGAGGAAGCTGTGCACACGTTTTCATTTTAAAAATACATGGGGTCTCGCCTCCATCTAAAAACATCTCAGAAAAAATATCCTCACCTTCGTCTAAAAAAATACTTTTATTTCAAAAATACATGGGGTGTCGCCTCCATCTAAAAAAACATCTCAGAAAAAAATCCTCATCTTCGTCTAAGAAAAGTACCACAACGAACGCCACTTTGCATAGTCCTCCGTTTAAAAAATATACGTGGGGTCTTCACCCTCATCTAAAAAGGAAAAAAACATTTCAAAAAAATCCTCACCTTCATCTATTTTTTTCCAAACTTTCTTACGCGGCCAACCAACTTGCGCCATGTGGCATAGCTGGTTGGCCGCCCTTCTCCTAATGCTTAATGGGTTTAATATGCAATTCTAAGTCTAACAATGTGTTACTAGCCAGATGAATAATCCTGATGGCACCATGAATACTCTTTGGCAATCATCGTGATTCGACTTCCACATTAACTTTCTCCTCAGTTTGCGTGTTTTAGATACAACTGATGTTACTGTATTGTGATTGATCAGGTTCACTGTACATACTTTGTTGTCTCATACTCCCTCCGTCCCAAAATTCTTGTCTTAGCTTTGTCTAAATACAGATGTATCAAGTCATGTTTTAGTATTAGATACATCCGTATCTAGGCAAATCTAAGACAAGAATTTTGAGACGGAGGGAGTATTTATCATATCTTCCCATATACGCCAAGCATCAAAGTTTGCACGAAAGGCAAGCAAGAATTTGAGTTGTGTCGTCTCCTGCTATTTAATTTGTCCTACGTGAAAAACATAGCAATGTTCTCTCTCTTTGTCTCCTCTTTTATCATTGATAATCGAGAACATTAACATTGACGCTTTGCTAACACCAGACATTTTTGTACATGCACTTAGCGACTATGGCTACTAGTGTGATTATATGTTTTAGTGAAATGCAAAAACGTTTCGAAACATGTCTCTCTGGGAAGCTTGATGTCAAGTAGGCATATTCCTAGTTACTACAAGAGGTGGTTTATAGGTTCATTAGTAGAAAAAACTCCATTCGTCGCGGTTCATGAGGCCCATTTGTTCCGGTTGCCGAACCAAAACTAAAGGGTCGGTACTAAAGCCCAATACCTTTCGTCCCGGTTCGCTCAGAAACCGGGATAGATGGGGCTCCACGTGGCCACTACGGCTTGCCCAGGCAGGAGGACATTTTGTCCCGGTTGTTGCCACCAACCGGAATGAAAAGGCTTTCACGCGTCAGCATTTCAGTG
>NC_041393.1:123868388-123897708 GCF_002162155.2 Triticum dicoccoides
GGGGTTGGGGTTTTGAGGTTTTTGTAGGATTAATTTAGGGGTTTCATATATTGTGTTAGCTAGCTAATAGAGAGAAGTGTCCTCTCTTATCTCCGTGCTTGGTCGACGTTACGTACTATACGTATAGAAAGGACTCGACACGCTAGCTAGCTAGTAAGAAAATGAAGGGAACCATTAAGTACAGAAGATCGTCATGAACATATACAGAGAGAAGTGATCGACCTCTCCTTCTCTGAGAGACTGGTCGAACAACAAGTTTTCGTATATCAATCCGACGCTACTAGCTACATATATACAATATAAGATCTATTACAATCCTTAAAGTCTGAAGTCAAGTGCCACATGGTATTCTCCGGCTTTCTTGATGACGTGGTCAAAGAATCCCGCCAATTCCTCTTGAATTGCTTTTATGCGATCATGTGGTAGGAGCTCATCCCGCAGCTGCCATATCTAAATCGAAGAAGAGGGTCAATACATGTGTATGAATGAAACTCAACACAAATGATGGTAATAAAATACAATTGTGAATATTTTTTTCTTACGCACTTGATATTGTTTTTCAGTGTAGCCCCGCTTATTCTTGACCGTCTCTTTGTAGATGAACTGGCAAACGTAGTATCCATAGACATTATTTCCTTGTTCCCGCCACAAGCACTTTACAAGAAATAGAGGTTAATCAAACTGATAAGCAAGCATGCTAAATGCTATTGATGAAACTAGCTACAATCAATGGGAGATGCACAGAACTAGGTAGTAGTACTTACTTTCGGTTGTTTAAATGTTAGCTCGGTCGACAGTCCCGGAGAAATTGCGGTGAACTTTTTCCAAACTCTGTCAGACAAAGAAAATAATTACTTGATATCAGGAAATGAACAAAGTTGCCGATATGGTGCGATAATGATCGATTGAACTTACTTTTGGAGCATTCCAGTCATGTCCGCATAGTCCTCAGGATCTTTTCGTCTCGAGTCTAAGAAGGTTACTTCTCCCTTCTCAAGCTTAATCACTAGGAGAATAAAGTGGAAGCTGCGCACGAATGCACAACTCATTAGTTACATGACTATAACCTCGAGTAATAAGGGAAACCGATCGAATATGCACAAGACAGTAACACTCACCTGAAGTTGTAAGGAAAGAGTATTTTATCTTTGGTTTGATTTTTGAGCAATAATCTGAGCAAGTTGTCCTCGGTCTCTTCAGCTTTTTTTACCGTGTATTCATGTATGACATTTGGGTTAATGAACCCAATGTCATAGATTTGTGTTTTTCTGCATTCGACGATCTTCAATCTGCATAATATAGTGAGGATAATTATATATACATGCGACGAAAGAGCTGAGCTATATATAGAGAGACTTAATTACAGAAAGTAGTACTTATAGATAGTAGCAATCCACAAGAGATTTGTCGAGGGCCTTTTGATTGTAGAACTGGCAAAACTTGTCAAAATCAACAGTTAACAGTTCTTGGCCAATGAAGTCGTGGTCCTCTTTAATCAGCATCGACAAAGCATCCTTCCCAGACTCTCTGTAGGTTTTCATGTACCAGTCATGGAATCTTCGCATCATCGTTGTTAGAAAAAGAGCATCTTTGAGGAGAGGCTTCCCATAATGGTATTTGAATTCGTCCACCTCCATTGTTTCATATTCTACATCGTCGAGCAGGTAATCACCAGTAGTGAAACCGGGCAGCAGCGACTGATTTGCGATGATATCGCTAGACAGCTTGAGCGGGGGGAATGATTGGTTCTCCTGTTCTCCGAGCTGGGGAATTTTCTTCCCACTTCTTCGTTCATTTAACCTTTTGTCAGTTGAAGTACTTCCCGACTGGCGCGCTTCTTGCACTGTCTTTTTAAGACAACGGAGATGGTTGTTATCTGGTAAACGCGGTGGTGCTTGCTTCGGGGCATTAAGAGTGCGCTTCGCTTTCACCAGATCTATCTTCTCCTCCGCAGATGGATGTTTCTTAGCTCTTACCGCTTCAAAGAAGTCGTTCACTTGGCCTTGAACGACCTGCTCGTTTTCCTCCACGGTCATCTCATATGGTAACTTCCCTAGAGGCTTGAGAGACGATGGACCGAATCTGTATTGCCTCCCGCCTCTGGCTGTATTGCTAGACACCGGAGTAGCCGGAGCGACTGTGGTTGTCTTCTTTTGTTTCTTAAGAGGCGGAGCAGCGAGAGGCGGACTGCTACGACGCGCCAGAGCTGCCGGAGCGGCAGCGTCTATGTTCCGCCATCGCTTATGAGGTGGCAAAGGAGGAGGCGGGCTGCTTGGATGTGCCGGAGCAGGCGAAGAAGGAGGCAGAGCATTGCTGCCCTCACGCGCTAGAGTAGGAGACAGAGTGCCCTGATCACTTGCCGGAGGAGGAGTGCCCAGCTAACTCGCAGGAGGCTTGAAGTTCAGAAGCTTGATGTGCTCCTTCCGCCATAGACACGGCGTCTTCATAGCAAGACCCAGCTGAGTCTCCCCATCACCTATAGGGTGCTCAAGCTGGAGCTCCTCAAATCCCTCCGTTATTTCATCCACCATCACAACATCATAGCCTTGTGGAATCGAACGACAGTGAAAAGTTGCTCCGGGTGAAGGAGGGAACACAAAGCCGACAACCGCCTTGACTTTGAGCTGAAGCCATTGCGTCATAAGGTGGCACTGGTGTGAATCCGTGATAAAATCCATGGGGTAGCTAGGGCCCGTCAAGTCAGGCTGCTGAACGAGCTCAGTGGAAGCCATGCTGCTTCTCCGCTGAGATGGCGGGGTAGCTTCTAGGGTAGCTTCTTGGTAAGGATCTCGCAGCTGGTTCTCAACATCTTGTCGTTCTTGTAGCTTTCGTACCCTTGCCTTAAGCTGCTGCAGTTCGCTCTGCTCCACTTTCCTTCTCCTCTCTTGGGTTTTGTTACCGCCTGCGCTGGGAAACCCAACCTTCCATGCAACGGAGCTTGGCATGCCTCGTGTTCTTACAGTGTGCTCAGGATTCCCGAGGGCCCTTGAGAGCTCGTCGTTCTCTCTGTCGGGAACAAATGTCCCTTCCCGCGCTTCCTTGATTGCTGTTTGAAGCTTCGTGATGGGTGTTGCAAGTTTCTCATCCGTCCAACAACACTTCCCTATTTCAGGGTCCAAAGTCCCCCCAACCCCGAAGAACCAAGTCCTTGAACGGTCTGGCCAGTGTAATGTCTCTGGTTCGACTCCTTTAGCAATCAGGTCCTGCTCAGCCTTGCCCCACAACGGTCGGGCTTTGAGGTAGCCACCTGACCCCGTGTGATGGTGATGCTCCTTCTTTGCAGCATTTATCTTGTTAATCGTTGACATCTTCTTACTCCTCCCCGATGTCTTGTGGGCCACAAATGCGGGCTATTTATCTCTTATCTTCTCAAATCAGCCAATGAATTCTAGAGTCTTGGTTTGGTCGACATACGTTGATTTCAACTCATTCTTCCATCTCCTGAATAGACCTGCCATCTTCTTGAGAGCATGAGACTTGATAAATGGCTCTATTGCTGGCTTCTCCGGATCCTCCTCTTCCGGTAGGGTGACAGTTTTCTTCAGCGCGGTCCAAAGATCAGCTTTCTTCTATCTTCGACAAAAGAAACTTCAAGCTCTTCCTTCTTAAGTTGATTCCATTGCTCGATGCTGATCGGGATCATGTCCCTAACAAGAACCCCGCACTGAGCAGAAAATGCTTCCTTGGTCTGGAGGGGTTTAATTGGTTGGCCATCACGCGCGATTTTTGTGATCGTGAACCTTTCATCCGGGCGCAACTTTTTCTTCGGGGCTCGCCTCTTACCGAAGTTTTGCTTGATCCGGAGGGCTATAAAAGAAGAAAGAAGAGTTAATATATGTACATTCCAAAACAATTAATGCATCAATTAGCTAGTCAGCACATGCCTAATCAATATATACCTCGCCGGAGTTTGCAATAGCTGATCCCGAATCCGTTCGGTCACCGGAGCCGTCATCATGGTCGCCGGAGCCACCATCATGATCATGACTTTCCTCCTCCATTGCTTGATCACCGTGGCCTGCTTCCTCTCCTTCCAGACCTTCTTCGAGGTCATTGAGAAACAACAAGACATCAGCTCCGTCGCGGATTATGTCCCCCAATATCTCTTCTTGTTCGGAGTCTCATTGTTGATTCCATAGTTTCTGTAAATATTACATAATGGCAATTAATATACAAACATGAGAGATGGATATATTAATAGTGGCAAACATAGACCCCTCGGCGATTCTCGGCCCTCGACCCCTCGACGACCCTAGACCCTCGACCCTCGACCCCTCGATGACCCTCGACCCCTCGACGACCCTCGACCCTCGATGACCCTAGACCCTCGACCCATCGACCCTCGACCCTCGATGACCCTCGACCCTCGACGACCCTCGACGTACCCTCGATGACCCTCGACTCCTCGACAATCCTCAACCCTCGACCCCTCGACGACCTTCGACCCCTCGGCGACCCTCGACCCTCTACCCTAGTTTCCGACACCCTAGTTCCCGACACCCTCGTTCCCGATAAAAAATAAGAAGAGGCAGAAGAAGAAAAATAGAGAAGAAGAAGAAGGAAAAATAGAAGAAAAAAAGAAGAAAAAAAAGAGGAGAAAAAGAAGGAATAGAGGAAAAGAAGAAAAAATAGAAAAAATTTCTATTTTTTCTTCTTTTCCTCTATTCCTTCTTCTTCTCCTCTTTTTTTCTTCTTCTTCTTCGTCTTCTTTTTTTTCTCCTCTTCTTCCTCTCCTCTTCTTCTCCTTCTTCTTCTCCTCATGTCGAAGTTATAATGGAGGGGGTATATTGACAACGACGACATATACATAAAAAATATTATCGGGGAGGGGGTATATCGACCTCCCCTCATGTCGAAGTTATCGGGGAGGGGGTATATATATCGACAAAATTACATCATCATATATCATCGAACAAAATTACATCATCATCATATATATATACATCTAAAAAAGTTTTCATATATCATCATCATCATCTAGTACAAAAAATTGACCAAGCTAGTTTTCATATATCATCATCATCTACTCCAGCAAAAAATTGACCAAATGTTCATATATATACAAAAACATCTAACAACATCTATATATGTTTATATATACTACAGAAAATTGACTAAGTACATCTAAAAAACATGTAAAAACATCTAAAAATAGCATCTAACAACATCTAAAAATAGCATCTAAAAACATCTAAAAATTGACCAAGTACATCTAAAAAACATCTGTGGGGGCACGTGGTGGCGCGGGCGCCGGCGCTGACGGGGCAGGGCAGGGACGCGAGACAGGGGAGGGGCGCGGGAGCAAGCTGGTTCTCACAGGGGGCGGCGGGGCACGGTGGGCGGCGCTTGATGGCTGGCAGGGGCGCGGGGATCGGTGCCGTCATCGAGGCAGAGGGCGTCAGCGTCGGCGGCGGCGAGGTTGAGCAGCCTGACAGTGTCGGTGGCGGCGGCAACGGCGACGGCGAGCAGCCTGACGGCGTCGGTGGCGGCGGCGACGACAAGGTGGAGCAGGGGCGCCAGGCGGCGACCGCGACAAGGAAGAGCAGGGGGTGTCGGGGAGAAGAAGTTATGGATTTCATCGGAACTGCTAAGTGTTTTCTTATATACCCAGGGCATTGGTACTAGTTCGTGGCACCAACCGGTACCAATGCCCCCCTTTGGACCGGTTGGTGCCACCAACCGGGACCAAAGGTCTCTTTTCAGCAGCCCAAAGGGTGGGAAACAGAGGCCGTTGGTCCTGGTTGGTGGCACCAACCGGTACCAAAGCCACCAACCGGTACCAATGCCCCCCTTTTGTACCGGTTGGTGCCATGATAACCCACAAGTATAGGGCATCAATTGTAGCCTCTTTCGATAAGTAAGAGTGTCGAACCCAACGAGGAGCTAAAGGTAGAACAAATATTCCCTCAAGTTCTATCAACCACCGATACAACTCTACGCACGCTTATCGTTCACTTTACCTAAAACAAGTATAAAACTAGAAGGAGTTTGTAGGTGTTGTTGGATAGGTTTGCAAGAATATAAAGAGCGCGTAAATATAAACTAGGGGCTGTTTAGATGAAGAAGCAATAAAGTTAGTATAGCGAGTGTGGAAAAGTGGTGGTAGGAGTTGCGAAATTGTCCCTAAGCAATTGAGTACTTTACTAGACCGATAGCAAGTTTTATGTGGGAGAGGCCACTGCTAGCATGTCATCCCTGACTTGGAATTCTATGCACTTATGATTGGAACTATTAGCAAGCATCCGCAACTACTAACATTCATTAAGGTAAAACCGAACCATAACATTAAGATATATTGGTCCCCCTTCAATCCCGTATGCATCAATTTCTACGCTAGGTTGAAGCTTCTGTCACTCTTGCCCTCCAATACATAGTCCTATCAACATACAGCTAACCCTATGGTGTGATCCATGCGCGTGCTCATATGATGGGCACCAAAGGACAACAACATAACCACAAGAAAATTAAACCAATCATAGCAATTCGCCAATTACCGATAGGACAACGAAAATCTACTCAGACATCATAGGATGGCAACACATCATTGCATAATAATATGAAGCATAAAGCACCATGTTCAAGTAGAGGGTATAGCGGGTTGCGGGAGACTGGACTGCTGAATATAGATGGGGGAAGGTGATGACGATATTGGGGAAGATGATGGAGGTGTTGGTGTAGATCGTTGTCACGATGATGGCCCGACGGTGTTCCAGCGCCACTGGGGGAGAGGGGAGAGATCCCCCCTTCGTCTTCTTCTTCCTTGACCTTCTCCCTAGATTGGAGAAGGGTTTCCCCTCTGGTCCATGGCCTCCATGGCATGGGAGGGGCAAGAGCCCCTCCAAGATTGGATCTGTCTCTCTGTCTCTCTCTGTTTCTGCACTTCCAGATTCTGGCCTTCCACCGTTTCTTATATTCCCGGAGATCCGTAACTCCGATTGGGCTGAAATTTTAACACGATTTCTATCTGGATATTAGCTTTCTGGCGGTGAAAGAAGGGCACCAACCGCCTTACGGAGTGGCCATGAGGGCCCAGGGCATGCCTGGCCCCCTGGGGCATGCCCCTCACCCTTGTGGGCCACTCGGGCATCGTCTCGCGTTGATTCCACTTCCCAAAATTCATAAATATTTCAAAAATAATCTCTGTTAGTTTTTATCCCATTTGGACTCCGTTTGATATGGATTTTCTGCGAAACAAAAAACATGCAACAAACAGGAACTGGCACTGGGCACTGGATCAATATGTTAGTACCAAAAATAGTATAAAAAGTTGCCAAAAGTATGTAAAAGTTGTAGAATATTGGCATGGAACAATCAAAAATTATAGCTACGACGGAGACGTATCAGCATCCCCAAGCTTAATTCCTGCTCGTCCTCGAGTAGGTAAATGATAAAAAAGATAATTTTTGATTTGGAATGCTACCTAGCATAATCTTGATCATATATATAATCTTGGCATGAATATTAAGACATAAGTGATTCAAAGGAATAGTCTATAATTTGACATAAAGACATCAATACTAAGGCATCCCAAAAAACAATCATGTCTTTCAAAATATCAATGCTAAAGAACGCTATCCCTACAAAATCATATAATCTTGTCATGCTCTGTCTTCTTAACACAAAGTATTTATCATGCACAACCCCGATGACAAGCCAAGAAATTGGTTCATACTTTCTAACGTGCTTCAGCTTTTTCAACCCTCGCGCAATATATGAGCGCAAGCCATGGATATAGCACTACAGGTGGAATAGAGTTTGATGGTGGAGGTTGTGTGGAGAAGACAAAAAGGGAGAAAGTCTCACATCGACGCGGCTAATCAACGGGCTATGGAGATGCCCATCAATTGATGTCAGTGCAAGGAGTATGGATTGCCATGCAACGGATGCACTGGAGCTATAAGTGTATGAAAGCTCAAATCGAAACTAAGTGGGTGTGCATCCAACTTGCTTGCTCATGAAGACCTCGGGCATTTGAGGAAGCCCATCATCGGAATATACAAGCCAAGTTCTATAATGAAAATTTCCACTAGTATATGAAAGTGATAACTCAAGAGACTCTCTATATGAAGAACATTGTGCTATTTTGAAGCACAATTGTGGTAAAAGGATAGTGACATTGCCCCTTCTCTCTTTTTCTCTCATTTTTTTTGTTTTTTTGTTTTGGTGGGCTTCTTTGGCCTCTTTTTTTATTTGGGCTTCTTTGGCCTCTCTTTTTTAGTACGGAGTCTCATCCCGACTTGTGGGGGAATTATAGTCTCCATCATACTTTCCTCACTGGGGCAATGCTCTAATAATGATGATCATCACACTTTTATTTACTTACAACTCAATATTACAACTCGATACCAGAACAAAAATATGACTCTATATGAATGCCTCCGGCGGTGTACCGGGATGTGCAATGATCTAGCGTAGCAATGAAAAAAAAACGGACAAGCCATGAAAACATCATGCTAGCTATCTTACGATCATGCAATGCAATATGACAATGAATGCTCCAGTCATGTATATGATGATGATGGAAGTTGCATGGCAATATATCTTGGAATGGCTATGGAAATGCCATGATAGGTAGGTATGGTGGCTGTTTTGAGGAAGATATAAGGAGGCTTATGTGTGATAGAGTGTATCGTATCACGGGGTTTGGATGCACCGGCGAAGTTTGCACCAACTCTCGAGGTGAGAAAGGGCAATGCACGGTACCGTAGAGGCTAGCAAATTGCGAAAAGGTAAGGGTGCGTATAATCCATGGACTCACATTAGTCATAAAGAACTCATATACTTATTGCAAATGTTTATTAGCCCTCAAAGCAAAGTACTGCTACGCATGCTCCTAGGACAACGAAAATCTACTCAGACATCATAGGATGGCAACACATCATTGGACAATAATGTGACGCATAAAGCACCATATTCAAGTAGAGGGTACAGCGGGTTGCAGGAGAGTGGACCTCAAAATATAGATGGGGGAAGGTGATGACGATGTTGGGGAAGATGACGAAGGTGTTGGTGTAGATCGTTGTCGCGATGATGGCCGTGGCGGTGTTCCGGCACCGCTGGGAGAGAGGGAAGAGAGCCCCCCTTCTTCTTCTTCTTCTTCCTTGACTTTCTCCCTAGATGGGAGAAGGCTTTCCCCCCTGGTCCATGTCCTCCATGGCATGGGAGGGGCGAGAGCCCCTCCGAGATTGGATCTGTCTCCCTGTCTCTCTCTGTTTCTGTACTTCCAGATTCTGGCATTCCACCGTTTCTTATATTCCCGGAGATCCGTAACTCCGATTGGGTTGAAATTTTAACACGATTTCTATCCAGATATTAGCTTTCTTGCGACGAAAGAAGGGGACCAACCGCCTTACGGAGTGGCCACGAGGGCCCAAGGCGCGACTGACCCCCTGGGGCGCGCCCCTCATCCTCGTGGGCCCCTCGGGCATCGTCTCGCGTTGATTCCACTTCCCAAAATTCATAAATATTCAAAAAATAATCTCCATCAGTTTTTATCCCGTTTGGACTCCGTTTGATATGGATTTTCTGCGAAACAAAAAACCTGCAACAAACAGGAACTGGCACTGGGCACTGGATCAATATGTTAGTCCCAAAAATAGTATACGAACTTGCCAAAAGTATGTAAAGGTTGTAGAATATTGGCATGGAACAATCAAAAATTATAGATACGACGGAGATGCATCATGCCACCAATCGGTACCAAAGGCCTCGTGCTGCCCATGGCCAAAACCTTTAGTCCCACCTTGCTAGTGGAGAGGGGCACATAGTGGTTTATAAGCCCCACTGTCGCACCCCTCTCGAGCTCCTCTCCAATCCAGGCTTACGGGCCTAATCTGACACTACTATGCTTGATGGGCCTACTGGGCCTTCTGCGGGCCTGAATCCTAGCCCATGGTTGGGTTTCTAATCGTATTCAGGCCCTGCTGGCCGTGTAGGTGGCATTTTTTTTGTTTTTTGCATTATTTATTTTCTTTTGTTTTTTGCTTTATTTTTTAGTTCTTTTTGCTTTTAGGTAATAAAAATTATAAACTTTCTGTTAGTGCCATTTGTTATCCAATTTGAATAGTTTAAATTTGACTTTTTTGAAATTGTGTGAATCACTAGTTTTTGAATAAATTCACTATAAAAATAGATTTTTGCGTGATTCTTTTTCCTGCTATTTAATACTACTGTGTTTTATCATTATATTCAAAAATAGATTTTCTTATTTTAGTTTCTAACACAAAAATTCTTTATGATAATTTTTTTTGCTATTAAAGTTTCTAGCAAAAAAATTCTTTTTGCTTTTAATGTTTTGAACAGAAAATACTTTGATAATTTTGTTTGCATAAATTTTATATAATTTTAGTTTTAATAATACTAGAGGTTTATAAAAGTTTTTTGAGTTGATTCCTTTTGCTATTGGAGTTTTATAAAAGCTTTTTAGTTGATTCTTTTTGCTATTGAAAGATATTATAGTTCTGTTTTAGTTGATCATAACAGAATATTTTAATTGATTATTTTTAGTTCATTCTTTTTGCTATTAGTTCATTTTTTTGCTATTAGTTCATTATTTGAGCTAAATGACCCTGAAATTGAAAAGCACTACAAATGAACTCTGAAAAGGTTGAAAGTTGGCATGGTATCATCATTTCACCCACATAGCATGTGCTAAAAAGTTGAGAGGGTTACGGCAAAAACTGGATGCACTTCGTGTGCAAAATGGACAATCTCTTTCGAAGTATCACGGTTTCGGACGGAAACTCATCTGTTACAAAGGGATTCCATTTTTTTGAAATTATTTGGACTCGAGACTTTTTGTGTGTTCAAATTGCACCATTCAAAGCCACATCATCAATTTTCAACCCTCTCTGACTTCATTTGGTATTTTTCATGCCTGTGCTGATTTTTTTGAGCTAAATGACCCTTAAATTGAAAAGCACTACAAATGAACTCTGAAAAGGTTGAAAGTTGGCATGGTATCATCATTTCACCCACATAGCATGTGCTAAAAAGTTGAGAGGGTTACAACAAAAACTAGATGCACTTTGTGTACAAAACAAACAATCTCTTTGGAAGTATCAGGGTTTTGGACAAAAATTCATCTGTTACGAAGGGATTTCATTTGTTCACATGTAATTGCAGTGATATTCTAGATCAAAGGCATCATCATAATAGTTTTCGATAGAAAGTCTTCACTTTTTCTTCGCTTGTGTCCTTTGCTTATTTCGCCGTAACCATGGATAATCTTCATCATTTAACAAGGTGCTTGGGTCAGCCTTGACTTTGAAGGGAGGAATTTCATGAAACTTTTCATAATCTTCAGACATGTGTGTCTTGCCCTCCAATCCCATGATGTCTCTTTTTCCTAACAGAACTATGTGGCGCTTTGGATCATCGTATGATATATCCGCTTCCTTATCTTATCTTTTTCTCGGTTTTGTAGACATGTCCTTCACATAGAAAACCCACGCCACATCATTGGCTAGGACGAATGGTTCGTCTGTGTACCCCAGATTGTTCAGATCCACTGTTATCATTGCGTACTGTGGGTCTACCTATACCCCGCCTCCTAACAGATTGACCCATTTGCACTTAAACAAAGGGACCTTAATATCATATCCATAGTCAAGTTCCCACATGTCCACTATGTAACCATAATATGTGTCCTTTCCCCTCTTTGTTGCTGCATCAAAGCAGACACCATTGTTTTGGTTGGTGCTCTTTTGATCTTGGGCGATTGTGTAAAATGTATTCCCATTTATCTCGTACCCTTTGTAAGTCATCATGGTCGAAGATGGTTCCCTCAGCAATGAGTACAGTCATCAGAAAAAGTGTTGTCACCCCTGAGACGTGTTTGGAACCAACTGCCGAAACTCCTAATGTGTTCACATGTAATCCAGTCATCACACTGGTCCGGATGTTTGGAGCGCAGAATATTCTCGTGTTCATCGACATACGGGGTCACCAAGGTAGAATTTTGTAGAACCGTGTAGTGTGCTTGAGACCAAGAATGCCCGTCCCTACATATTATTGAGTCCCCTCCTAGCGTGCCTTTTGCACCCAGTCTCCCCTCATACCGCAATTGAGGGAGATCTATCTTCTTAAGGTCAGGAATGAAGTCAACACAAATCCCAATGACATCCTCTGTTTGATGGCCCATGGAGATGCTTCCTTCTAGCCTAGCGCGGTTAGGGACGTATTTCTTTAGGACTCCCATGAACCTCTCAAAGGGGAACATATTGTGTAGAAATACAAGGCCCAGAACGATAATCTCGTCACTAGATGAACTAGGACGTGCGTCCTGATATTGAAGAAGGATGGTGGGAACACTAGCTCGAAACTGACAAGACATTGCACCACATCACTCCTTAACCTTAGTAGGTTTCTGGATCGATCACCTTCTGAGAGATTGCATTGAGGAATAAACATAGCTTCACAATGACGTAGAAGCCCCCTCAATGCAATCGGAAGCAGTTGTGTCATAATCACGTGGCAGTCATGAGACTTTAGGTTCTGGAACTTTTTCGTCGCCATATTTATTATTCCCTTTATATCCGACGAGTAGCCAGACGGGACCTTCATATTGAGCAGGCATTCAAAGAAGATTTCCTTCTCTTCTTTGGTAAGAGCGTAGCTGGCAGGACCTTCATTATGCTTTGGAGGCATGCCATCTTTTTCGTGCAAACGTTACAGGTCCTCCCGTGCCTCTGGTGTATCTTTTGTCTTCCCATACACACCCAAGAAGCCTAGCAGGTTCACGCAAAGGTTCTTCGTCACGTGCATCACATAGATTGAAGAGCAGATCTCTAGGTCTTTCCAGTAGGGTAGGTCCCAGAATACAGATTTCTTCTTCCACATGGGTGTGTGTCCCTCAGCGTCATTCGGAACAGATAGTCCGCAGGGACCCTTTCTAAAGATTACTTTTAAATCATTGACCATAGAAAGTACGTGATCACCGGTACGCATGGCGGGCTTCTTCCAGTGATTTGCCTCACCTTTGAAATGCTTGCCTTTCTTTCGACATTGATGGTTGGTCAGAAGGAATCGATGATGCCCAAGTACACATTCTTCCTGCATTTGTCCAGGTATATAATTTTGGTGTCATCTAAATAGTGCATGCATGCGTGGTATCCCTTGTTTGTCTGTCCTGAAAGGTTACTGAGAGCAGGCCAATCAGTGATGGTGACAAACAGCAATGCATGCAGGTCAAATTCGTCCTGTTTGTGCTCATCCCACACATGTACACCGTTTCCAATCCACAGCTGTCAAAGTTCTTCAACTAATGGCCTTAGGTACACATCAATGTCGTTGCCGTGTTGCTTAGGGCCTTGGATGAGAACTGGCATCATAATGAACTTCCGCTTCATGCACAACCAAGGAGGAAGGTTATAGATACATAGAGTCACAGGCCAGGTGATGTGACTGCTGCTCTGCTCCCCAAAAGGATTAATGACATCCGCGCTTAAAACAAACCATACGTTCCTTGCGTCACCTGCAAACTCCTCCCTATACTTTCTCTCAATTTTTCTCCACTTCGACCTGTCAGCAGGTGCTCTCAACTTCCTATCTTTCTTACGGTCCTCTCTGTGCCATCATATCATCTTGGCATGCTCTTTATTTCTGAACAGGCGTTGGATGTCTACTACACAACCTTCTTCTTATAGACGTTGTTGGGCCTCCAAGTGCAGAGGTTTGTAGGACAGTAGCAAATTTCCCTCTAGTGGATGACCTAAGGTTTATCAATCTGTGGGAGGCGTAGGATGAAGATGGTCTCTCTCAAGCAACCCTGCAACCAAATAACAAAGATTCTCTTGTGTCCCCAACACACCCAATAAAATGGTAAATTGTATAGGTGCACTAGTTCGGCGAAGAGATGGTGATACAAGTGCAATATGGATGGTAGATATAGGTTTTTGTAATCTGAAAATATAAAAACAGAAAGGTAACTAATGATAAAAGTGAGAGTAAACGGTATTGCAATGGTAGCAAACAAGGCATAGGGTTCATACTTTCACTAGTGCAAGTTCTCTCAACAATAATAACATAATTGGATTATATAACTATCCCTCAACATGCAACAAAGAGTCACTCCAAAGCCAGTAATAGCGGAGAACAAACGAAGAGACTATGGTAGGGTACGAAACCACCTCAAAGTTATCCTTCCTGTTCTATCTATTCAAGAGTTCATACTAGAATAACACCTTAAGACACAAATCAACCAAAACCCTAATGTCACCTAGATAATCCATTGTCACCTCAAGTATCCGTGGGCGTGATTATACGATATGCATCACACAATCTCAGATTCATCTATTCAACCAACACAAAGTACTTCAAAGAGTGCCCCAAAGTTTCTACCTAAGAGTTAAGACGAAAACGTGTGCCAACCCTTATGCATAGTTTCATGGGCGGAACCCGCAAGTTGATCACCAAAACATACATAAAGTGGATCACGTGATATCCCATTATCACCACAGATAAGCACGGCAAGACATACATCAAGTGTTCTCAAACACTTAAAGACTCAATCCGACAAAACAACTTCAAGGGGAAAACTCAATTCATCACAAGAGAGTAGAGGGGGAGAAACATCATAAGACCCAACTATAATAGCAAAGCTCACGATACATCAATATCGTGCCATAGAGAGAACACGAGAGAGAAAGAGAGATCAAACACATAGCTACTGATACATACCCTCAGCCCCGAGGGTGAACTACTCCCTCCTCATCATGGAGAGCACCGGGATGATGAAGATGGCCACCGGTGAGGGATCCCCCCTCCGGCAGGGTGCCGAAACGGGCTCCCGAGAGGTTTTTGGTGGCTACAGAGGCTTGCAGCGACGGAACTTCCGATCTATTGTTCTCTTCGACGTTTTTAGGGTATATGGGAATATATAGGCGAAAGTAGTCGGTCGGGGGAGCCTCGAGGGGCCCACGAGACAGGGGGCGCGCCCAGTAGGGGGGGGCGCCCCCACCCTCGTGGCCACCTTGAAACTTCCTTGACATCAACTCCAAGTCTACCAGATTGCTTCCGTTCAAAAACTAACGCTTCTGAAGGTTTCATTCCGTTTGGACTCCGTTTGATATTCCTTTTCTTCGAAACACTGAAATAGGCAAAAAAAAAACAGCAATATGGGTTGGGCCTTGATACGTCTCCAACGTATCTATAATCTTTGATTGTTCCATGCTATTATATTACCTGTTTTGGATGTTTATGGGCTTTACTTTACACATTTATATCATTCTTGGGACCAACCTACTAACAGGAATATCAAACTGCGTCCAAACGGAATGAAACCTTCGGCAGCGTGATTTTTGCAACAAACATGATCCAGAAGACTTGGAGTGCAAGTCAAGAAGCAGCCGAGGCGGCCACGAGGGTGGAGGGCGCGCCCCCTATCGCGTGGGCCCCTCGGGCGGCCACCGACGTACTTCTTCCTCTTATATATACCCACGTACTGCGAAAACACCAGGGGAGCCAACGAAAAACTATTTCCACCGCCATAACCTTCTGTATCCACGAGATCCCATCTTGGAGCCTTCGCCGGAGCTCCGTCGGAGGGGGAATCGACCATGGAGGGCTTCTACATCAACACTATAGCCCCTCCGATGAGTTGTGAGTAGTTTACCATAGACCTTCGGGTCGATAGTGATTAGCTAGATGGCTTCTTCTCTCTTTTTGGATCTCAATACCATGTTCTCCTCGATCTTCCTGGAGATCTATTCGATGTAACTCTTTTTGCGGTGTGTTTGTCGAGATCCGATGAATTGTGGGTTTATGATCAAGTTTATCTATGAGAAATATTTTAATCTCCTCTAAATTCTTTTATGTATGATTGAGTTATCTTTGCAAGTCTCTTCGAATTATCAGTTTGGTTTGGCCTACTAGATTGATCTTTCTTGCAATGGGAGAAGTGCTTAGCTTTGGATTCAATCTTGCGGTGTCCTTTCCCAGCGACAATAGGGGCAGCAAGGCACGTATTGTATTGTTGCCATCGAGGATAAAAAGATGGGGTTTATATCATATTGCATGAGTTTATCCCTCTACATCATGTCATCTTTCTTAATGCGTTACTCTGTTCTTATGAACTTAATACTCTAGATGTATTCTGGACAGCGGTCGATGTGTGGAGTAATAGTAGTAGATGCAGGCAGGAGTCGGTCTACTTGTCACGGACGTGATGCCTATATACATAATCATGCCTAGATAATCTCATAATTATTCGCTTTTCTATCAATTGCTCGACACTAATTTTTTCACCCACCGTAATACTTATGCTATCTTGAGAGAAGCCACTAGTGAAACCTATGGCCCCCGGGTCTATCTTTTATCATATAAGCTTTCAATCTACTTTTATTTGCATCTTTACTTTTCCAATTTATATTATAAAATACCAAAAATATATTTATCTTATCATACTATCTCTATTAGATCTCACTTTTGCAAGTGGTCGTGAAGGGATTGACAACCCCTTTATTGCGTTGGTTGCGAGTTCTTTGTTTCTTTGTGTAGGTGCGTGGGACTTTTGAGGAGCCTCCTACTGGATTGATACCTTGGTTCCCAAAAACTGAGGGAAATACTGACGCTACTATTGCTGCATCACCCTTTCCTCTTCAAGGAAAACCAATGCGAGCTCTAGACATAGCAAGAAGGATTTCTGGCGCCGTTGCCGGGGAGGTCTCCGCTCAAGTCAAGACATACCAAGTACCCATCACAAACTCATCTCCCTCGCATTTACATTATTTGCCAGTTGCCTCTCGTTTTCCTCTCCCCCACTTCACCCTTGCCATTTTGTTCGCCCTCTCTTTCCCAATCTCCTCTCTCTTTTCTTTCCCTTTTTCTGTTTTCTCGTGTGTTAGATTGTTTACTTTGTCTTAATGGCTAGTCCTCCTATCTTTGTTATTACTCCCGAACATGAAATTCTTAATTTTAAGCAAAGGGAGGGAGAAAATTTAAAAGATACTTGGCATAGAATTTGCAATTCTCAAAATAAATCTACTAGGAAGCTTTCGACTTCCGTTCTTCTTCGCAATTTTTATGTAGGCATTACTCCTTGGAATAGATGCGTTCTTGATACCATTACCGGAGGGTATTTCTTGAGTAGCCAAACGTTTGATGCTTATAATGCTATGTTAGACTTGTTTGGCCCACCACCTCTTTTGGTTAATGGAACTGTTTTAACTTTAGAACATGTGATGCAACGGCTTGAAATTATTGAAAATAAAGTTGCCACTGTTGAGTTGATTGATAATTTGGATAAAAAGATTCATAATCACATCGCCCAATATGGATCTAGGGTTGGAGTTCCTTTGAATTTTTTAAAAGAGAAATAACCTATAGTTAATGAAAAAATAGATCTTGATTCTGCAAGAATCGATAAACTTGAGGATATCATTACCAACTTACGGTCGGCGTTTTCTTCCATGAAAAACACTCCAAAACCTCCTACCAAAACTGCCAAATTTATTTATGTTCCTAAAAATAAGGGTGAATCTTCTAGTAAGGGAGACGCGGATCTCAAATCAATAAGTGTTCATCCCAATTGTCTCTCTATCATTAAGGAACCTTTTGCTACAAATGAATTTCTTGAATTTTTGCCTAAAGGTTTGATCATTTTTAAAAAGGGAGAAACCCCAAAAAATTATAACTGCTCTATTGATGAATTAAGTGCCAAAGATGGCACTACTTAGATCTATCCTCGCTTTTATGCCTAGCTAGGGACGTTAAACGATAGCGCTAGTTGGGAGGCAACCCAATTTTATTTGTGTTTTTTGTTTTTGTTTCTGTTTAGTAATAAATTTTGCATCTACCTTCTGTTTAGATGTGTTTTTATGTTTTAATTAGTGTTTGTGCCAAGTAGAACCTATAGGATAACCTATGGTGATAGTTAATTTGATTCTACTGGAAAAATAGAAACTTTGCACGCACGAAATTAGTTTTGTTAAATCACATAAACGTGATTTTGTGTTGATTCTTTTTGCTGTAGATCAATAGACAAATTGTCCAGGACTTCCTATTTTGGTAGGATGTTTAGAGTTCCAGAAGTATTCGTGGGTTACAGATTGCTACAGAGTGTTCTGTTTTTGACAGATTCTGCCTTTCATGTGTTGTTTGCTTATTGATGCATCTATGGCTAGTATTAAGTGGTATGAACCATAGAGAACTTGAAATACAGTAGGTTTAACACCAATATAAATAAATAATGAGTTCATTATAGTACCTTATGTGGTGGTTTTGCTTTCTTTCACTAACGGAGCTTATGAGATTTCCTGTTGAGTTTTGTGTTGTGAAGTTTTCAAGTTTTGGGTAAAGATTTGATGGACTATGGAATAAGGAGTGGCAAGAGCTTAAGCTTGGGGATGCCCAAGGCACCCCAAGATATTCAAGAATAGCCAAAATCCTAAGCTTGGGGATGCCCCCGGAAGGCATCCCCTCTTTCGTCTTCGTTCATTTGTAACTTTATTTGGAGCTATATTTTTATTCGCCACATGATATGTGTTTTGCTTGGAGCATATTGTATGATATAAGTATTTGCTTTTTAGTTTACCACAATCATCCTTGATGTACACACCTTTTGGGAGAAGCCCACTTGATTAGAATTTACTAGAATACTCTATGTGCTTCACTTATATCTTTTGAGCTAGATAGTATTTGCTCTAGTGCTTCACTTATATCTTTTAGAGCACGACGGTGGCTTAATTTTGAAGAAATTGTTGATCTCTCATGCTTCACTTATATTATTTTGAGTCTTTTAGAACAGCATGGTATTTTCTATGGTTATAAATTTGGTCCTAGAATGATGAGCATCCAAATTGGGTATAATAAAAACTATCATAGAAAGTGCATAAAACACTAGGATCAATTTGATGCTTGATAATTGTTTTGAGATATAGAGGTAGTAATGTTAGAGTCATACTAGTGGGTAATTATGAAATTGAGAAATACTTGTGTTGAAGTTAGCAAGTCCCGTAGCATGCACGTATGGTAAAAGTTGTGTGACAAATTTGTTGCATGAGGTGCTCTTTTAATTGTCTTCCTTATGAGTGGAGGTCGGGATCGTGCGATGGTTAACTCCTACCAACCCTTCCCCTAGGATCATGTGTAGTAGTACTTTGCTTTGAGGGCAAGTAGACTTTTGCAATAAGTATATGAGTTCTTTATGACTAGTATGAGTCCATGGATATACGCACACTCATCCTTCCACTTTGCTAGCCTCTTTATAGTGCGCAACTTTTGCCGGTATCATGCACCCATTATTTACCTTCCTCAAAACAGCCACCATACCTACCTATTATGACATTTCCGTAGCCATTCTGAGATATATTGCCATGCAACTTTCCACCGTTCCATTATTATGACACGCTCCATCATTGTCATATTGCTCTTTGCATGATCATGTAGTTGACATTGTATTTGTGGCAAAGCCACCTTCATAATTTTCATACATGTTGCTCTTGATTCATTGCATATCCCGGTACACCGCTGGAGGCATTCATATAGAGTTATATCTTGTTCTAATTCTTGAGTTGTAAATCAATAAAAGTGTGATGATCTTCATTATTAGAGCATTGTCCCAGCGAGGAAAGGATGATGAAGACTATGATTCCCCCACAAGCCGGGATGAGACTTCGGACTTCATAAAAAAAATAAAAAAAAGAGAAAAGCCAAAAAGAAAATAGGGAGAAAGGCCAAAGAAAAAAAAGAGAAAAGAAAAAAAGAGAAAAAAGAGAAAAAATATATAATGAGAGAAAAAGAGAGAAGGGACAATGCTACTATCCTTTTTACCACACTTGTGCTTCAAAGTAGCACCATGATCTTCATGATAGAGAGTCTCCTATGTTGTCACCTTCATATACTAAGTGGGAGTTTTTCATTATAGAACTTGGCCTGTATATTCCAATGATGGGCTTCCTCAAAATGCCCTAGGTCTTCGTGAGCAAGCAAGTTGGATGCACACCCACTTAGTTTCTTTCATTGAGCTTTCATATATTTATAGCTCTAGTGCATCCGTTGCATGGCAATCCCTACTCATTCACATTGATATCTATTGATGGGCATCTCCATAGCCCGTTGATACGCCTAGTTGATGTGAGACTATCTTCTCCCTTTTTGTCCTCACAACCACAACCATATACCACCATAGTGCTATGTCCATGGCTTGCGCTCACATATCGCGTAAGAGTTGAAAAAGCTGAAGCACATTAAAAATATGAACCAATTGCTTGGCTGAAACTAGGGTTGTGCATGATGGGAGTATTTTATGTAATAAAAATGAAGCATGGTCTAACTATATGATTTTGTAGGGATAAGCTTTCTTTGGCTATGCTATTTTGATAGGACATGATTATTTGTTAGTATGCTTTGAAGCATTATTATTTTTTATGTTTTATAAGCTTTTATCTTGAATCATTTGGATCTGAAAAATCATGCCACAATAAAGAAAATTAAATTGAGAATTATGCTAGGTAGCATTCCACATCAAAACTTCTGTTTTTATCATTTACCTACTCGAGGAGGAGCAGGAATTAAGCTTGGGGATGCTTGATACATCTACAACGTATCTATAATTTTTGATTGTTTCATGCTATTATATTACCCGTTTTGGATGTTTATGGGCTTTAATTTACACATATATATCATTTTGGGACTAACCTACTAACCGGAGGCCTAGCCCGTATTGCTGTTTTTTTGCCTATTTTAGTATTTCGAAGAAAAGGAATATCAAACAGAGTGCAAATGGAATGAAAAGTTCGGGAGCGTGATTTTGGGAACAAACGTGATCCAGAGGACTTGGAGTGCAACTCAAGAAGCAGCTGAGACGGCCACGAGGGTGGAGGGCACGCCCACCCCTACAGGGCATGCCCCCTATCTCGTGGGCCCCTCGGGCGGCCACCGATGTACTTCTTCCTCCTATATATACCCACGTACCCCGAAAACACCAGGGGAGCCAACGAAAAACTATTTCCACCGACGTAACCTTCTGTATCCGTGAGATCCCATCTTGGAGCCTTCGCCGGCGCTCCGCTGGATGGGGAATCGACCATGGAGGGCTTCTACATCAACACCATAGCCCCTCCGATGAGTTGTGAGTAGTTTAACACAGACCTTCGGGTCCATAGTTATTAGCTAGATGGCTTCTTCTCTCTTTTTGGATGTCAATACCATGTTCTCCTTGATCTTCTTGGAGATCTTTTTGATGTAACTCTTTTTGCAGTGTGTTTGCCGAGATCCGATGAATTGTTGGTTTATAATAAGGTTTATCTATGAGAAATATTTGAATCTCCTCTGAATTCTTTTATGTATGATTGAGTTATCTTTGCAAATCTCTTCGAATTATTAGTTTGGTTTGGCCTACTAGATTGAGCTTTCTTGCAATGGGCGAAGTGCTTAGCTTTGGGTTCAATCTTGCGGTGTCCTTTCCCAGTGACAATAGGTGTAGCAAGGCACGTATTGTATTGTTGCCATCGAGGATAAAAAGATGGGGTTTATATCATATTGCATGAGTTTATCCCTCTACATCATGTCATCTTTCTTAATGTGTAACTCTGTTCTTATGAACTTAATACTCTATATGCATGCTGGATAGCGGTCGATGTGTGGAGTAATAGTAGTAGATGCAGGCAGGAGTCGGTCTACTTGTTGCGGATGTGATGCCTATATACATGATCATGCCTAGATAATCTCATAGTTATTCGCTTTTTTATCAATTGCTCGATAGTAATTTGTCCACCCACCGTAATACTTATGCTATCTTGAGAGAAGCCACTAGTGAAACCTATAGCCCCCGGGTCTATCTTTTATCATATAAGCTTTCAATATACTTTTATTTGCATCTTTACTTTTCCAATTTGTATTATAAAATACCAAAAATATATTTATCTTATCATACTATCTCTATCAGATCTCACTTTTGCAAGTGGCCGTGAAGGGATTGACAACCCCTTTATTGCGTTGGTTGCGAGTTCTTTGTTTGTTTGTGTAGGTGCGTGGGACTTTTGAGGAGCCTCCTACTGGATTCATACCTTGGTCTAAAAAACTGAGGGAAATACTTACGCTACTATTGCTGCATCACCCTTTCCTCTTCAAGGAAAACCAACACAAGCTCAAGATGTAGCAGGCCTCCGGTTAATAGGTTAGTCCCAAAAATAATATAAAAGTGTATAATAAAGCCCATAAACATTCAATACAGATAATAGAATAGCATGAATGCTTCATAAATTATAGATACGTTGGAGACGTATTAGCATCCCCAAGCTTAATTCCTGCTCGTCCTCGAGTAGGTAAATGAAAAAAGAAAGAATTTATGAAGTGTGAATGCTAGCAGGTGCACAAGTTTGATCAATGATAATTTCAATCACCTTTTCTAGCATGATTTTATTTCATAACAGTAGTTCATCTCATAAAACTTCTCAAGATCAAGTAACAAGATATTCACATATTAAAGCATAGACCATAAACTTTCTTGAAAGCTGGCACTCCACATACAATTACAATTACAATTCATCTTATTTCCAGGAAGGGTCTATGTCAGAGCTTTGATTTGGCGAACTGCAGACACTCAACTATCATATAGTCTTCTACAATTGCTAACACTCACACAATACTTATGGTTATGGAGTTTTAATCGAACACTAAGAAAGATAAGGGCTTATAGTGTTGCCTCCCAATGTATTCACCTTTGGGTGATGTCAACAATAATAGTTCGTGCTAACTTACATCCAATTGGATATATATATCAGGATCTTTCCAACACGAGGTACTTGCCAAAGGATAAAATGAAAAAGGGAAAGGTGAAGATCGCCTTGACTCTTGCATAAAGTAAAATACATAAAGTAAAAGATAGGCCCTTCACAGAGGCAAGCAGAGGTTGTCATGTGCTTTTAGGGTTGGATGCACAAAATCTTAATGCAAAAGAACGTCACTTTATATTGCCACTTGTGATATGAACCTTTATTATGAAGTCTGTCACTTTTATTACTTCCATATCACACGATCGTATAAAGCTTATTTTCTCCGCACTAATAAGTCATACATATTTAGAGGGCAAGTTTTATTGGTTGCAACCTGACAACTTACTTGAAGGATCTTACTCAATCCATAGGTAGGTATGGTGGACTCTCATGGCAAAACTGGGTTTAAGGATATTTGGAAGCACAAGTAGTATCCCTACTTGGTGCAAGGAATTTGGCTAGCATGAGGGGGAAAGGCAAGCTCAACATGTTTGAATGATCCATGACAATATACTTTAACTGAGATGTGAGAAAACATAACCCATTACGTTCTCTTCCCTGTCCTACATCAACTCTTTAGCATGTCATACTTAATGAGTGCTCACAATTATAAAAGATGTCTAAGATAGTATATTTATATGTGAAATCTCTCTTCCTTCAGTATTCTTTCATGAATTGTTCAAATGACCAATACAATGCTTGCTAATCTTCAATAAATTTACAACCTCTACTTCTTAGATGTGAAGTCATTACTCCCCATGGGATAAGCAAATGAAACATATATAATTTCAGATTTATGACATTCAACTCATTCAACCATTTACTCATAGAATATAAGTGAAGCACACGAGTAAATGACAAACTACTCCAAAAAGATATGAGTGAAGATCAATGAGTAGTTAAATAATTATGTAGCTATGTGAATACTCTTTCTCATTTAAGATTTTCAGATCTTGGTATTTCATTCAAACAGCAAGCAAAGCAAAATAAAATGACATTGCAAGGATAGCACAACTCATGTGAAGAAGCAAAAACTTAGGCTCAACCGATACTAACCGATAATTGTTGAAGAAGAAAGGTGGGATGCCTACCGGGGCATCCCCAAGCTTAGATGCTTGAGACTTCTTGAAATATTATATTGGGGTGCTTTGGGCATCCCCAAGCTTGAACTTTTGTGTCTCTTTAATTCCTCTCATATCATGGTTTCTCTTTTTATCAAAAGCTTCATCCACACCAAACTCAACAAGAACTCATGAGATAGGTTAGTATAAACCAATGCAAAACCTTATCATTTTCTACTGTAAAAAATCACTAAAATTATTATTCAACATTGCATACTAAATGACTCTGCATATTTAATACTCCTATCCTCAAATAGAATCATTAAACAAGCAAACATATGCAAACAATGCAACCATAACAGCAATCTGCCAAAACAGTACAGTCTGTAAAGAATGCAAGAGTATCAATACTTACCTAACTCTAAAAATTATGAGAAAAATATATTACTGTAGAAGATTTATCAGAGCTCAATATGAAAAAAGTTTCAACATTATACCATTCTCTGACTTTTCTAGGGAATTTTTGCAACAGCGGTAAACTTTCTGTTTTCGAACAGCAACATGTATACTAGCAAAATAAGCATGGTAAAGGCTATCCTTGGCATTTTTACTGAAAATATATATGCAAAACATTATTATAAATAACAGAAGCAAATACTAACAAAATAAAATGACGCTCCAAGCAAAACACATATCATGTGGTGAATAAAAATATAGCTCCAAGTAAAGTTACCGATAGACGAAGACGAAAGAGGGGATGCCTTCCGGGGAATCCCCAAGCTTAGACTCTTGGTTGTCCTTGAATATTACCTTGGGTTTCCTTGGGCATCCCCAAGCTTAGGCTCTTGCCACTCCTTATTCCATAGTCCATCGAATCTTTACCCAAAACTTGAAAACTCCACAACACAAAACTGAACAGAAAACTCGTAAGCTCCGTTAGTATAAGAAAATAAAATCACCACTTAGGTACTGTAATGAACTCATTATAAATTCATATTGGTGTAATATCTACTGTATTCCAACTTGTCTATAGTTCATACCCTCCGATACTACTCATAGATTGATCAAAACAAGCAAACAACCCATAGAAAATAGAATCTGTCAAAAACAGAACAGTCTGTAGTAATCTGTATCAAACGTATACTTCTGGAACTCCAAAACTCCTAAAAAATTAGGAAGTCCTAATAAATTTGTGTACAAATCCAGATAAAAAAGAATCAGATCAAAATCACGTTTCTGTGAATTATCAAAACTAATTTACTGGGTACAAAAGTTTCTGATTCTCAGCAGGATCAACACAACTATCACCGTAAGCTATCCTAAAGGTCTTACTTGGCACTTTATTGAAACAAAAGCTATAGAACATGATTACTACAGAATCATAATCATGTGGACACACAAAAACAGTAAAGGTAAATGTTGGGTTGTCTCCCAACAAGCGCTTTTCTTTAATGCCTTTCTAGCAAGGCATGATGATGACAATGATGCTCGCATAAAAGATAAGAATTGAAACATAAAGAGAGCATCATGAAGCATATGACTAGCACATTTAAGCCTAACCCACTTTCTATGCATAGGGATTCTGTGAGCAAACAACTTATGGGAACAATAATCAACTAGCATAGGAAGGTAAAACAAGCATAACTTCAAAACTTTAAGCACATAGAGAGGAAACTTGATATTATTGCAATTCCTACAAGCATATGTTCCTCTCTCATAATAATTTTCAGTAGCATCATGAATGAATTCAACAATATAACCAGCACCTAAAGCATTATTTTCATGATCTACAAGCATAGAAAATTTACTACTCTCCACATAAGCAAAATTCTTCTTATTCGGAATAGTGGGAGAAAACTCAACAAAATAATTATCACGTGAGACATAATCCAATTGAAAACTAAAATCATGATGACAAGTTTCATGGTTATCATTATTCTTAATAGCATACAAGTTATCACAATAATCATCATAGATAGCAACTTTGTTCTCATAATCAATTGGAACCTCTTCCGAAATAGTGGATTCATCACTAAATAAAGTTGACACTCTTCCAAATCCACTTTCATATTCATCACAATAAGATTCAACATCCTCCAAAATAGTGGGATCATTACTTCCTAAAGTTGACACTCTTCCAAACCCACTTTCAACAATATAACCATCATAAATAGGAGGCATGCTTTCATCATAATAAATATTCTCATCAAAACATGGGGGACTAAACATATCATCTTCATCAAACATAGCATCCCCAAGCTTGTGGCTTTGCATATCATTAGCATCATGGATATTCAAGGAATTCATACTAACAACATTGCAATCATGCTCATCATTCAAAGATTTAGTGCCAAACATTCTAATGCATTCTTCTTCTAGCAATTGAGCTCAATTTTCCTTTCCATCATTCTCACAAAAGATATTAAAAAGATGAAGCGTATGAGACAAACTTAACTCCATTTTTTGTAGTTTTCTTTTATAAACTAAACTAGTGATAAAACAAGAAACAGAAAGATTCGATTGCAAGATCAAAAGATATATCTTCAAGCACTCACCTCCCCAACAACGGCGCCAAAAAAGAGCTTGATGTCTACTACACAACCTTCTTCTTGTAGACGTTGTTGGGCCTCCAAGTGCAGAGGTTTGTAGGACAGTAGCGAATCTCCCTCAAGTGGATAACCTAAGGTTTATCGATCCATGGGAGGCGTAGGATGAAGATGGTCTCTCTCAAGCAACCCTGCAACCAAATAACAAAGAGTCTCTTGTGTCCCCAACACACCCAATACAATGGTAAATTGTATAGATGCACTAGTTCAGGGAAGAGATGATGATACAAGTGCAATATGGATGGTAGATATAGGTTTTTGTAATCTGAAAATATAAAAGCAGCAAGGTAACTAATGATAAAAGTGAGTGTAAACGGTACTGCAATGGTAGAAAATAAGGAATAGGGTTCATACTTTCACTAGTGCAAGTTCTCTCAACAATAATAACATGATTGGATCATATAACTATCCCTCAACATGCAACAAAGAGTCACTCCAAAGCCACTAATAGCGGAGAACAAACGAAGAGATTATGGTAGGGTACGAAACCACCTCAAAGTTATCCTTTCTGTTCTATCTATTCAAGAGTTCATACTAGAATAACACCTTAAGACACAAATCAACCAAAACCCTAATGTCACCTAGATACTCCATTGTCACCTCAAGTATTCGTGGGCATGATTATAAGATATGCATCACACAATCTCAGATTCATCTATTCAACCAACACAAAGTACTTCAAAGAGTGCCCCAAAGTTTCTACCAGAGAGTCAAGACGAAAACATGTGCCAACCCTTATGCATAGGTTCATGGGCGGAACCCGCAAGTTGATCACCAAAACATACATCAAGTGGATCACGTGATATCCCATTGTCACCACAGATAAGCACGGCAAGACATACATCAAGAATAGCAAAGCTCGCGATACATCAAGATCGTGCCATAGAGAGAACACGAGAGAGAGAGAGAGAGAGATCAAACACATAGCTACTTATACATACCCTCAGCCTCGAGGGTGAACTAATCCCTCCTCGTCATGGAGAGCGTCGGGATGATAAAGATGGCCATCGGTGAGGGATCCCCCCTCCGGTAGGGTGCCGGAATGGGCTCCCGAGAGGTTTTTGGTGGCTACAGAGGCTTGCGGCGGCGGGACTCCGATCTATTGTTCGCTTTGACTTTTTTAGTGTATATGGGAATATATAGGCGAAAGAAGTCGGTCGGGGGAGCCTCGAGGGGCCCACGAGACAGGGTGCATGCCCAGTAGGAGGGGCACCCCCACCCTCGTGGCCACCTTGAAACTTCCTTGACATCAACTCCAAGTCTCCTGGATTGCTTCTGTTCCAAAAATAATGCTTCCGAAGGTTTCTTTCCGTTTGGACTCCGTTTGATATTCCTTTTCTTCGAAACACTGAAATAGGCAAGAAAACATCAATATGGGTTGGGCCTCCAGTTAATAGGTTAGTCCCAAAAATAATATAAAAGTGTATAATATAGCCCATAAACATTCAAAACAGATAATAAAATAGCATGAATGCTTCATAAATTATAGATACGTTGGAGACCTATCACCATTTCAACCGTGGTATTATAGGAGCATACCACATCACCTTGGCAAGAACCCTCTTCCTGGGGCGCTCGCCGTCAACATCACCAGGGTCATCTCGTCTGATCTTATATTGCAATGCACCACATACCGGGCATGCATTCAAATCCTCGTACGCACCGCGGTACAGGATGCAGTCATTAGGGCATGCATGTATCTTCTGCACCTCCAATCCTAGAGAGCATAAAACCTTCTTTGCTGCATACGTACTGTCGGGCAATTCGTTATCCTTTGGAAGCTTCTTCTTCAATATTTTTAGTAGCTTCTGCTACGTCTTGAGCTTGCGTTGTATTTCCTTGAAGAGGAAAGGGTGATGCAGCAAAGTAGCGTAAGTATTTCCCTCAATTTTTGAGAACGAAGGGATCAATCCAGTAGGAGGCTCCTCAGAAGTCCCACGCACCTACACAAACAAACAAGAATCTCGCAACCAACGCAATCCCTTCACGGCCACTTGCAAAAGTCAGATCTGATAGAGATAATAAGATAAGATAAATATTTTTGGTATTTCTATGATATAGATGGAAAAGTAAAGATGCAAATAAAAGTAGATGGAAAACTTATATGATAAAAGATAGACCCGGGGGCCATAGGTTTCACTAGTGGCTTCTCTCAAGATAGCATAAGTATTACGTTGGGTGAAAAATTACTGTCGAGTAATTGATAGAAAAGCGCATAGTTATGAGATTATCTAGGCATGATCATGTATATAGGCATCACGTCCGTGACAAGTAGACAAAAATGATTCTGCATCTACTACTATTACTCCACACATCGACCGACTCCTGCCTACATCTACAGTATTAAGTTCATGAAGAACAGAGTAACGCATTAAGCAAGATGACATGATGTAGAGGGATAAGCTCATGCAATATGATATAAACCCCATCTTTTTATCCTCTATGGCAACAATACAATACGTTCCTTCACTACAAAAAAAAGACACATCCGTGACATTTTGGGCCGAACGAAATTTTTTTGTCATACATATGACACTTCTATGACGATAATTGTGACATAACCCGGTATCATCATAGATGTGGTGGGCTCCTACTTCTATGACAAAAAATCATGACAGAAAATGGGCTTTTCGTCCTGGGCGGGCCGGAGACGCAATTGCATGACATTCTTTGGGCCGTCCATGATGGGAAAAACCATGGTAGAAGCGAGGGGGAGGAAAATTTTGGGGAGTTACCCGTTACAGTGGGAGGTCGGGGGCGGAGCGATGTGTGTTTCTCTTGTACAGGTGCGCGCGTGTGTGTGAGGCGTTGGGCTCTAACTGAACCCGAGCGATTGCACTGCAGGCTACGTGTTACTAAACCCGAGCGATCGATCGATGGATGTTAACTGAACCCGATGGAGCGATTCCTTCGCTACTGCTGCTAACTGAAGCTGATC
>NC_041393.1:123897986-123968533 GCF_002162155.2 Triticum dicoccoides
ACCGTGAGTGGTGGCGTTGCCTCTGGATGAATAGGTCCCCGTGGTGTGGAGGGCTGGATGAACAGTAGACGGTGGAGGGGTGGCCATGGAGGGGTGGTTGAACAGGACCCCGTGGTGTGGAGGGCTAGATGAACAGTACACGGTGAAGGGGTGCCAGTGGAGGGGTGGTTGAACAGTAGCCGGTGGAGTAGCGCGCGGTGGAGGCTGGATGAACAGGAGCCCGTGGAGGCTGGAGGAGGTCGACGGTAACCCATGGAGGCTGGAGGAGGTCGATAGTGGAGATGAACAATATCCCGTGGAGTCCCGTTTTGCGGTACGCCATACCCCTCCCGATGAACATGACCCCCGTTTCGACCGTAGCGCTCCAACACAAGTCCGTTTCGTCTGTTTTGCGGTACGCCACACCCCTCCCGATCAACAGGACCCCTGTTTCGACCGTAGGAGGTTTGTTTTGTCCGTTTTGTGGTACACCACACCCCTCCCGATCAACAGGACCCCCGTTTCGACCGTAGGAGGTCCGTTTCGTCCGTTTTGCGGTACGCCACACCCCTCCCGATCAACAGGACCCCAGTTTTGACCGTAGGAGGTCCGTTTCCTCCGTTTTGCGGTACACCACACCCCTCTCAATCAACAAGACCCTGTTTCGAACGTAGGAGGTCCGTTTCCTCCGTTGTGCGGTACGCCAGGCCTCGTTTCCATCGCCTATTCTGTCCAAGCCAGTTGGCTCCCACGCGTTCCGTTGCCTCCCGATGAACACGACGCATTCCGTTGTCTCCCCATGAACACGACGCATTCCGTTGCCTCCCCATGAACACGATGCATTCCGTTGCCTCCCCATGAACATGAGCCCTCGCCGTATGTATGCGCGACTAGGCGTTCGAGACCCCGCCCATATGTACACATACATGGCCGTATTTTCTTTCTTGCACCCTGGCCGCTGTACGTACGTGTACAAGCTACGTGCGCTCCTCTACTACGACAGTGCGCGCCTCTACTACGACACGTGCGTGCCTCTACATCGACCAGTATGTACGTACACGTTCGCGACCAGGATGACAACGCTACGTATGCTTCGACCAGGTGGGTCCCGACTGTCAGGCACTTCCTTGCATGCGAAGATGTAGCTGGTGGGTCCCAACAGTCATGGGGGCGAATCTTTTTTTTGCCCGGACGCACTTCCTTGCGTGCGAAGGTGTATCTGCTGGGTCCCAGCAGTCAGGGGGACGAATCGTTTTTTTTTGCCCGGACGCACTTCCTTGCATGCGAAAGTGTAGCTGGTGGGTCCCAGCTGTCGGGGGGCGAATCGTTTTTTTTTGGACGCACTTCCTTGCATGCGAAGATGTAGCTGGTGGGTCCTAGCAGTCAGGGGGGCGAATCGTTTTTTTTCTGGACGCACTTCCTTGCGTGCGAAGATGTAGCTCGTGGGTCCCAGCAGTCAGGGGACGAATAATTTTTTCGCGAAATATGATGGCCCATCCGGTGGGTCCCCGCTGTCAGGTGAAGGAATAATTATTTTGCGCGTAATAAGGAGGCACTTCCTTGCGGCTGCCGTGGACCCAGCTGTTAGACTCTCCACGTATAGTCCACGTCCGATGGAAGTCATTCCTTGATCATGTTGACCACGCCGCGCCGAGAGCACCACGGCGGTGGACGACGGCGAGGCCTAGGAAGGGGACAACGTGGAGCCGGGGAAGATGCGGCAGTGGATTCACATGCGGAGAGGAGTACGAGGGTTCACTGGTTCAGCTGCGCTGCCATCGCTGCAAAATAACAGGGGGTGTGGGTGAGTGGAGGGATGGCCAGGCCAGCGGTGGGAGTAGTAGGGGGCGGTGAGGCCTCTGCGGCAGCACAGCCAGCCACGGGAGGCAGGAGCAGGCGGCACGACCGGCGCTGCTTTGGGAGGCTGGAGCAAGAAGACCAGAGGTTGAAGAAGCACGTCGGCCATTGGATGGATATCATATGGTCACTGCAGCTAGAAACGTTTATATTGACTAAGTTGACAAAGCCCTTGGTACGTCAACTTAGTAGGCCCACAGGTCAGCTTCCGAAACGGTGCGCCCCATATGTCAGGGGGATGAATCATTTTTTGGGCGGGTGAAGCTAGAATATCCGAGATTGAAGAAGAAGCACGGCATCCGTTGGATGGACATCCAACGGCCACTCCTGTAAGAACCGTGTGTTGACTATAAGTTGACAAAGCCTTGCATACGCGTCAACTCTGTTTTTTTAGGGGACGCACCAACTTAGTAAGGCCAGAAGTGTGTGGTAGAGAACTTATAGCACATTTGAGATTTGTAAGAATGTGTAGCCCATTTTTGAATTCTAATGGAATTTACTACAACCCATTTACAGTTTGTTAAAAGTACAGCCCATTTCAACCAACCGTTCAAAATAGAATTCAATAAAATTTCCCACATTTTGATGGGATCCGAATATTTTTATCCCGAAATTTCTAGTCAGATTAAATACAATTTCAATATAAATTTATATTGCGTAAAAATCCAACAAAACATTGCGCTCGCAACAATTAATGAAATTTAAATTTTCAATATTCCAAAAAATATATTTTATAAAGTAATCACTGTTTGGTGCATTTTTTATAGTTACTACCCAGTTTTTATAATTACATCCCATTTATTGTTTCTTAAAGCCCATTTTCTCGTTAAGCCTAATGCATCCCTCCTAGGAAAGATTTGCAGCCCAGCGGGGCGGAGAATAACAACTTGACCTTGCCTGGGTATTCCTAAAAAAAGTATAGCTGGGCTAGCCATTTTCAGCTTGAAAGAAAATTAATATCTGGGCTGGATATCTGGCCTGGGCTAGACGGGCCATAGCCCGCCCAGTTAATACCTGCAGCGATGTTTTCGTTGTTGTTCAGAGGAGAAAAATTAATATCTGGGGTAAACATAGAAAAACTCTGCAGTGCTCACACCTCAAAAACACAAATACTACTCGAGCTGCTTGGTCCCAGCTGTCGGCCGCTTCTTGTGCAATTCTCTCGTTTATTGACTACTCCCTCCTTTCCGGTTTATAATGCTGAATTCAAAAACCTTACCAATCAAGGTAGATGGCGAGTGGTGGAATACTTTTTGTAGTTTTGCAAAAGCACCTAATTAATGCTCTTGTTATCCTCAAAAAATTATGTTTATCAATGCATTAATTGCAATGCATGCATGCGTAAAGTACATGCATTGGTCAATTTTCTCTTAATACTTGCATGCAATGATTTAATGCACCTTGGAATCTGAACATGTGATGGAAAACAACCAAATTGAGCCTTATAAAATGGAAAAACTAAAATTTTGAGATAAGCCCTATAAACCGGAAAGGAGGGAGTACATAGGTTGACAATGGTGTGGGACCATGATGTCAGGAAACCAGGAGGAAGCAAAATAAATTATATAAGGAGGCACTTGCGTACGTGAGGCTATGGACCTGGTGGGTCCCCACTGTCATCCTATCTAAGTAAAGTCATCTCCTCGTCCGCGCGCGCTTTCCGCCTGAAACAGTCAGCGTCGGCCGCCCCGCTTCCCGGTGCAGGCAATTGCTCCACCTTCAAACGACACAAGTGTCGTCCGTCCGTCCATCTGCCGCACACATTAATGATATGCATTTGCCGAGGTGGCTACTCAGGTGCCACACGTTCGTCCCTCCGCCCGCCCACCATTGCTATATAAACTGTTGCACCGGCCATAGCCACAGTCATCCGCATCCATTCCCTTTCTCCTATCCACACCACTACTGCCCACTATGGCTTCCTCGCGCTCCTGCGCTCTTTGGGACGGGTGGATGACTGTCCACAAGGAGATGGCAGCCATTGCTACCGACCGGCTGGCCAGCAGGCAGCCGGAGGACGACGACGTCCCAATGGAGAACATGGTAGTCGACGATCCGGCGCCAACCCCCTCCTCCACGCCATCCTCGCCGGTGCATTGCACCATGACCATCGGCGAGGCCCGTGCCCAATATATGGATGGGGTCAGGCAGATGCGTGAGGAGCAGTTCCGGGAGGCGCAGGCCGACGCCTCCTACAACCACCATCTCCTCCAGGAGCACCTGCAGGCGGAGGAGCAGATCGCCGCGGAGCGGGCGGAGCAGGAGGCTCCGCTCGACTCGTACCGCTCCGCCCGCAAGGGCTCCCTCGAGCGCTGGCGGTACCGCATGCGGGTGGCGGAGGCTGCGGCCGCCTACAAAGAGGCTAGCAAAGAGGGCGATGAAGCAGGCGAGGCGCTGTTTGGTTAGACCGAGGACGAGGCAGAGGACAATGCCGGCTCCGACGAGTCCCCGCTCCGCTGGCGTCGATGACGCCCTACTCTGCCGACGCCCCGCGGCGCCAACAACGAGGCAGAGGACACCGCCGGCCCCGCCGAGGCCCCGCGGCGCCAACAACGAGACAGAGGACACCGCCGGCTCTGCCGAGGCCCTGACCCACGAACAACGAGGCAGAGGACATCGCCAGCTCAGCCGAGGCCCCACCCTACCGGCAACATGGGGGAGGATTTCCACCGCTCCGTTGAGGCACTGCCCGCAGGCAACGAGACAGAGGACATCACCGGCTCCGCCGAGGCCCCGCCCCGCTGCCAACGAGGCTGCGCCACACAGAAAATGAGGAAGAGTAGAACACGGTAGGTCGCCGCCGCTCGGGTCCAAGTAAGGCCACCGCTGCTACCCTCCGGTTGAAGCCAAGCTAGGCGGGTTGACCATTGATGGCCGGTTAGCTTCTTGTCAGCGACGTGGAGTCGGAGAGCTACACTGGAGAAGAACGCTGCTTCTATTTAACTGCTGGTGCAGTTGGCTGACTGACACGTGGGCCCAACAGGCCACATGTCAGTTACGCAACTGCACCTGCAGTTAAGTCACTGAAGCTTCTGTTCGGCTCAGCGGGACACAGGTTGGTAGCTTCGGTTAATTAATTATACCTCCAGTGCACCCCTTTTTAGTTTTTTTCAAAAAGCAGGATGACCACCGGCCTCTGCATATGGGAGATGCATGCGGCCACAAACACCTCTTTTTAGTTGAAGAATGTATGAAATGTAATGAAATCCGGCATGTTTATATGAAATTCGATCGTGTATGAATGAATTTATTTTGATTAGTTCGAATTCCTATATGACTGGCATTGGATGAACATGCAAAACAATACGTACTAGCATTATTCCCAGGGTGATCACCACGTCTGCAGCAGTTTCACATGTACTCCCTCCGGTCCTTTCTAGTCTGCATACAAGTTTTGTCTGCAGTCAAAGTATCTCTACTTTGACCAATCTTATACAAAAAAGTATCCACTTTCCCAATGTGCGAAGTAAAAAGGAACAGAAGGAGTACAAAGAGTTTGAGCAGCTTTTTAGCATTTTTGTACATTGCGATCAAACACACAGGCCTGGCAATTCATAGAGAACATTCAAAACAATCGATGATTATGCATCTCAGCGACTCACATGTTAGAGGCAATATTTACTTCACAACTAAAGAATCAAGAAAAAATTGATCACCGCTGCTGACAGCAAAGGGCGTCCCATTCGAAAATGTCAAACGCATATCTTGCTAAAATCAATGAGCAAAATTTGACAAGGTTGTCCCATTCCAAAATATCAAATGCCTATGATTGTGGAATATGCAGGGTTTGCCATCAGTTCGAACATTGACATGGCACCTCGTGCTAAATAAACCAACTGTTCTTTTTGTGTAGTTCCACCAAAATCAACCAAATTCGCGCGTAGCTTGTATGATTTCGCCCTTATATGTTGCAACGCCTTGAACTTATGGGCACCTCCTTTCTTGTGGTGGAAATGAATGATTCGATGTATTCATGAACATTTTGTGCAGTTCCCGTTGAAATCAAGCTGAGCACCCCTCTTTGCACAAATACAAAAAAGTGATTAGTATAAAGCAAACTGTACTATGAATTGAAAGTTTCAACAGGCACATACATGGTCCATGTAGAGCACACTTTTAGAAAAATGGAACTCACCAGAAAGAATCCCAGAACAACATTGTATTCGCGCATCACAGCAAAAAATGGAGATTTGTCAGTCCTTCTGAGCTGAAGTTAGTTTGGTCTTGTGGGGAGTAATGTAACCATCCTTCAACTGCTCCTTCTGATGAGAAGATAGACAGGGCTTCTTCATCCTGGCATAATCGGAACTAATCACTTCACGTACTCCATATTCTTCTTCAGAGGAAGATGATCCCTGTTTGCTCGAAAAAAGGGAAAGGAAATATTTAAAACATCACAGATAAAGCACTTCTCAAGGAGAATACCACTTTTTCATGACAGTATCTAAACAATAGCACAACACCAATAGAGATGACAAAGCTCAATCATATGGATGAAATCAGTGGGTGAGTACCAAAATTTGTCAGGAGGCTGATTGTGTAGAGCATACAGATGAAGCACTTCTCGGGAACCATCTGTTGCTATCTACGGGGGTGGCCATGCTTACTATATACTCCTCGATTAGTTTAATGTTTCCAACATCTTCTTGTGCAGTTCCACTAAAATATATGGTATCTTCAAAGAAGATCCCTGTTTGCACAAGTAGATATAATTACGTATGGCATCAAATCAGTGGCAAAACAATTGCTCGTTCCAGCCATTGTAATAAATTAAGATGCAAAACTATATCATTACTTGTGTCATCACAATTCCAGTGCTTCATTACAGCATCGGGAGTTGATTTTTGATTTTCTTCCGCTTGTTCTTCCCCTTCATCACTTGGTTCAATAACAGACAAGCTTCGCCTTCAATGTAAGATTTGGCATGTCAATTAGGGAGCAAAAGTATAGTACTAAACTTAATTTTCTGATGAAAGTGGCAAAATATAGGCCAACAGTTGTGAAATATTCTTATCTTACCTCAATGGGATATTACGGTGCACATACAGATTGGAAGTCTTGTCTCCATTTGTGCAGTTCACTAAAATCAAGCAACATTATCGTACAAGTAGCACAACATATGAAAGCACACTGCAGAATCATGTGAAAGAAGGCTAGTCCTGACCTCTCATGATGCAGAATTCAAACAACTCACAAGAAGAAGATCTGAACCGAATTCGCCTTAACGGATAGGAAGTAAGATCTCCTCTTGTGCAGTTCCACTAAGATTAAGCAATCAAGCAACATTGTCGGTGTGACATTTTGGTTGAACTGCACAAAACACTCTTAAAACAAAAGTGTTTTGTGCAGTGCAACAAAAGGTCATAATGGCAACGAGGTGAAGTAGATAACCCTGTTTACACAGATGTGCAAAGGAAACAATTAGTGGTCAATAACGGTGGATGACACAGAAGCCAACAAAAGAAGCATCTACCTTATCTAAATGGGGAAGAAAGCAAGACAGTAGCATTTCTCAAACGGTGGCATTTGGTACTAAAGAAAGAAGACCCCGAGGGAGTATTTTTGGGACTTTTTCCAACAGTTGCCCCTGCCACGCATCGCACCTTGTTTCTATTAGTTCATTACTAGGGGTAACGTGGTCTTTTATCATGTCATTTAATAACCTCTAGTCCATGTTTAGTCCCTGGAACCAAGCAGGTAGGGACTAGGGAGTTTTTAACCAAACATGGCCATAGATTAACAACAGCTAATGAGTTGCACGGGACAGTGGATGCACCAGCACCATGTGTATCTACCAATGTACTGTGGTCATGCACAGTCTGTTGCGACAAAGAACAAACAACCAAGGAGCATATTTGTGTTGGTCCCAGTTTTGTTATCTTTAGACACCTTTCCCTATGTGAGCGCAGCAAATCTAGTCCTGCTCAAACTCTACAGCCTTGTCCCTTCCTTTCCTTTTTGAACTAGTACTTTTGCCCCTTCATTTCCTCTTTGAACCACGTCCTAGATTTATGCGATACAACTTTCCCCACTACTTTCCCCCATTCCTTTCCTCTTTGAACCATGTCCTAATTCATGCTATACAACTTTCCGCCTTCATTTCCTCTTTGAACCACGTCCTAAATTCATGCTATATACAACTTTTCCCACTACTTTCCCCCACTCCTTTCCTCTTTGAACCACGTCCTAGATTCATGGTATACATGCAGCTAGAGCAATACATGTGGAGTAAGTAAAATATACCTTAAGGTTCTCGGGGCATGGTTCGGTGGGCGACGGGACGGCGGCGAAGAAGAAGGGGTCGGAGGCCCTCCCGCACCGCCGCTGGGTGGAAAGTGAACAACAGTGCCGGTAGTGGATTCCCTGCCTCGCCGACGGCGACATCATTAAGCCTCCTTCCCTTCCCGGCGGACGGATCCTACCGACTCTTTGAGCAGTAGTGAGGAGAGAGAGAGGCCAACGAAGTCTTGTTTAGATCTGGAGAGGGCGAGAGAGTGTGAAGAGAGCAACTACAAGCGCTGAGGCTCCAATGGAAGAGGGCGAGAGAATGTGAAGAGAGCAAATACAAGCGCTGAGGCTCCAGCGTGTATATATATACTGGAGAGATAGTGTGAAGCATGCAAACCCTAGAAAACATTTTGACCAGTCAAAGAATCCTCCTGGCAAAATTTATGCTCAAGTGTAGTTATTGAACCCGAGACCTCAAGTTTGATGAGCGAACAGGCTAACTAGCTACACAACCCTCCCGTTATGTTCAACGAGAGGAAATTAACCTTTTATACATTCCTGCATTCGTGTGACAGGCATGCCATGTTTTTTTTGTGTGTGTGTGTGTGGGAGTCATTAGGATTTCAATCATAATAGTGTCATGTGGCTTTGGTGGTAAGACTATCCACAGTGGTGCAGAAATAATGCAGCCTTAGTCACCTTACCTCTCACCACGTAGTACATTAGGTCCCACCAGTCAGAGGGTGAAACAAACAAATTAATAAGAAAAATTAAAAGCGCCAGCGGTGTATCTTAGTACCTCACACATCGCTAGTACTCGGGAACACTGTCCAATTGATCCCTCTATTCGCTCACGTACTATTTTAAGTGAATCCTTATTATAACATGCACACAAATTTTGGGCACTTGTATTCGACTTAAGTCAGTGTGCCACCATATCTCGTATACTTACTACTCCCTCCGTCTAGGTGTAATAAGTCACGTTAGAAGGTGCAACGGGACCAAGGTCTGTGCGTGTGCGTGTGTGTGTTTAACAGCACGTGTGTGTTAGAGAGTGCGACAAATCGACCTACTCCTATAGAGATATGGTGTATAGTGTACGATTTTAGCCACGAGAGTCGTTGCATCCTCTCGTTTCCAGGCGTGTCCGGTAGGGACATGCGGACAACTGCCAGACCCGCTCCTGACCAGCCTGGCCCACCCAAAGCCCCTCCATCGCCCGCGCGCGCTTCCTGCCCGAAACAGTCAGCGCCGCTCCAAAGAATGGTGCCGCATTCATGCCCGGGCAGAGCGGACGCGACCTCTCACTGGTGCAAGAGTGATGGTTGCTTCGCCCGTCCAACTTACTGCTAGGTCTATGTGATTTGACGGCTCATTGGTCTTTATTACTGAGGTGGTAGGACTGCTCGATGTCCCACGCTTTCGGTGAAAGGAGGTAGTAGATTACAATTTTCTCCATTCTTACAGCGGAGGAGTGCAAGAGCAGTGAAAACACGCAGGCTCAGTGATTACATGGCCCACCTCACACTATCACTGTGCGACACCTAACTCTTTACATAGTACTCCCTCCGTTCCTAAATATTACTAGATGAGTCCCCGCTCGTTGCCGCGGAACAGAGGTATATCTCTCTGCGCAAAATTATCGATTTCATAGAACTAAAAAAAATCTATAACCGCATGACAAATGTGGTAGCCAAACTAAATAAACTCCCATCATCATTTAGATCATCCCACGTAAGGAAAAAAGATCAGCCAACTCCTACTTCATAATGGGATTATATTTTTCTTTTTGACATGTTAATGGGACTTAAAAGCTCACTTACATGCATGCTACTGGTGCATGCTTGCATGCAGACATGTTGATGTGATTTAAAACCCACTCACATGCATGTGCCACGGTATTTCTGCATGCTTGTATGTGGCTTAGTGCGGAGCCTCTCAACGTCTAGATCAGATGACTATTATGACTGATTTACTTCATCTAACGGCTACGTCAATTTTGATGATGTGGCTCAAGGAGAGGATAGAGAATTCCTAGTAGTGGGGGCTAGCTATTACTAGTAGATAAGTCTTTGTAGAGATTCCACTAGGTGAACTACATACGGAACAAAATGAATGAATCTACACTTAAAATGCATCTATATACATCCGCATATGGTTAATGGTGAAATCTCTACAAAGACTTATATTTAGGAACGGAAGAAGTACTAGTATAGTACTAGTACCTACTGTAATTTATCAGCGAGATAAATTTGTACAATGCTATGAAGCTTCCAGCTCCTGTTACATGTATCTTGCGTCCAAGGTTGCCTGTTGCAACATTTCATCAAATACAAAGGAGACTAACATGGATGCTATTGCATCTCAATGATTGACATATCATAGCAAATATGTACTCCCTCCGTTCCAAAATAAGTGTCTCAACTTTGTGCAAACTTTAGTACAAAGTTGTACTACTAGTAAAGTTGACACTTATTTTGGAACAGAGGCAACTAAAGAAAAAAACGATCCATGCAGTCCCTAGCCCTTGAACCATGAACCCTGACCAGGCTTCAATTTACTGGCAACATTCGAGCTTCCTAATAAATGAAGTTTGCAACCTTTTGACCATCGGATCATTTTGTGCAGTTTCACCAAAATCGAGATGAGCATTCCTATGGCAAAGAAATTGAAGAAGCGTGATTAGAATAAGATTACTAGGACTAGTTGATGAGACATAAACTCATCACAAATATAGTACGTAGAAGCCAGTAGAGGTATCAGGTATGTGCGGGGCAAAGAAGTAGAGAAATATCCACAGGGCGTGATGTGGGCAGATGGAGCAGTGGTGCAAGCCAGCTGTAAAGGGAGTTGTACCTAAGGGACGTAGCTCAACCTTGAGGAGGGCGGCGGGGGGCGGCAACTGCCCACGTCGCGGCAGTGAGCAAGGGACGAAGGCAACCTCACTGGCTTTGTGAGAGAGAACGACGGGGACCCCTGATCGGGACGTGCCGACAGTGGGTTTTCACCGTCGGCGACGGGCACCGCATCTACACTAAACATCCACCCGTTCCCCAAGCGGACGCGATCCAACGGGATGTTAGAGATGTGGCCACAATCGTTTTGTGCGAGAGAGTGTGAAGAGAGCAACCCCAGCAAGCAACTGTGTAGGTTGGCCCGTCCTGACTATGTATATAGTGGAGCGGTTTCCTTTTCTCTCCATATGAACCTATCATATTGCGTACGTGCCACTGAAGAAAAAAATATATTTATAAATGACGCGGCACCTACTACTCGTTCTCCTATAACCTTGCGCTTGGCATCTCCAAAATATTAACCTTACGATTGGCTCTTCACCTCTTCGGGAAGTCGAGCAATAATGTAGTGCAGTATATATCGTTCTGGCTATATGAGACCGAATGAATTGCTGCATGTCCATTTTTCTCCGTTTTGCGGGGTCGAGGGGCGAGGGAGAGTGCTACTACATACGGAGCAAAATGAGTGAATGTACACTCTAAAATACGTCTATATACATCAGTGTTTGGGGTATGTACTAGTAGTTCATATTGAAATCTACTAAAGGACATATATATTCCAAACAATATGATATAATCTCTATAACCAAGGTAGTAGGGACGAGGAGTAAACGGAGGGAGTAGTAAATTTTTCTCCTCATCCTGCGAGCCACCGCGTGCATGGGCGAGGGAGGAGCAAGCTTCACCTCATCCCGCGAGCCACCGCGCTCGTGGGCGGGGGAGACGGCATACTAAGCAAGCTTCTCCTCGTTCTGTGAGTTGACGGGACACATCAAAAGTACTCCAGTGTATAGAGCCTTGTCTCTAAGGTAGGCCCCACATGGTTTGCCTCTTTTTTTAATTTAACATAAGGCGTCAAGTCGCAATTTGTTTGTTCACCCGTGGTAGACGATCCTCCCTCCACCAAGTGGACAACTAGTACACGTGCCAAATTACCACATGGGCTGCCTTTTTCGTACAGAAATGAGCTCCACCGTGTACCCGCGCGGGTGTGGTTGGGAAAGAGATGGGAGTACGTGCGCCGTGCATGCACCTCTTCTCTTCGTGCACACCCCCACCTACATGGGTGTGTGTGAGAGATACAAACCGCATTCGTGAGTGTTTTTTGTTTTGTGGTGGGGGGTGGGGTGGGGTGGGGGGTTGATTTCGTGAATTATTTGAGGGAATATGTGTCGATGACATCTCAAACAAAATTTTGCATGCAATGTGTGTGAAGTGGAGGCCTATCCATATCATACATAGAAGGTCGGGCAATCCTCGAGAAGAGAGGGAGGGGTCATAGCTATCGATAGAGTCGAAGAGAGGATCAAGTGGGTGGGTGCGAGACCGATGAAGAGAGCCATCGAAATTGTGTGTGTGTGTGCAAGTCAAAGATATAGGGCGACTGGCCTACCGGAACGTTAGAGGGCACATGTCAAGTTTGTGTGCGGCAGGGAGACATGACTAGAGCACTTGATGTATCAGTGTGTGTGGGGGGGAGGGGGTGGGGGAATGGGTAGGTAGAGGCCTAACTATAGAGGTAGAACGACTCGTATATGTGTTGAGAAGGAGAGACCCAACTATGTCTTGAGGGAGATCGGTCGACATCCATACATAACTGAAGGACGGGAAATATGATGGGACAGAGAGAGAGAGAGGAGAGAGAGAGAGAGAGGGAGGAAGAGGGAAGGAGAGGGGTAGAGTGTGCTGGATGGGTGATGGAGTTGCTTCTTGGAGATGTTGGGAGAGGCCTACTAGACAAACTGAGGGTGGAACTGCAATGTTATCAATAAGAGTGGGGATGTGTTTCTGTGTGTGCCTGTGCGTGATAGATCTGTCGGGACACATCCATGGATGATGAAGGGGAACCATGTGTTTGGTAAGAAAACCTAACTAGATCAGTAGATTAATTGTTGTTTGTCGGAGGAAGGGAGAGACACAACTAATGAGGTAGATCGATCGATGTGTGGGTAAAAACGAGTTATAAGGACCTAGCTGGCTATATGTATAGTGAGAGATCGGTCGGTGTACGTCCATTTGTTAGAGGCAAATAAGGCCCAGCAAGATGGATAGAAAGAGAGAATGGAGCTAGGAGGTGGTGCGAGAGGCCCAACTACTAGCTAGATAGGGGGAGGAGTGTGTCGGTGTCAAAACCGGCGGATCTCGGGTAGGGGGTCCCGATCTGTGCGTCAAGGCTGATGGTAACAGGAAGTAAGGGACACAGATGTTTACCCGGGTTCGGGCCCTCTCGATGGAGGTAAAACCCTACTTCCCTATTGATTAATAATGATGATATGGGTAGTACAAGAGTAGATCTACCACGAGATCGTAGAGGCTAAACCCTAAGAGCTAGCCTATGATGGTATGATTGTAATTGTGATCGGCCTTCTAAGGACCGACCTCTCCGGTTTATATAGACACCGGAGAGGGCTAGGGTTTACATGGAGTCGGTTACAAGGAAGGAAATATAATATCCGGATCGCCAAGCTTGCCTCCCACGCAAAGGAGAGTCCCATCCGGACACGGGCTGAAGTCTTGAGACTTGTATCTTCACGCTTCAATAGTCCGGACGTTGTACATAGTCCAGCTGTCCGGATACCCCCTAATCCAGGACATCCTCAGTAGCCCCTGAACCAGGCTTCAGTGACGATGAGTCTGGCGTGCAGTATTGTCTTCGGCATTGCAAGGCGGGTTCCTCCTCCGAATACTCCAAAGTGGTTATCGAACACGTAGGCTTTGTCCGGATCTGCAAGATTATCTTCACATGGTATAGATCTAATTTGATGGCAACCTTCGAGCGTCGTGCCCTTGCATCGTAGCTTGGTCCAACGCGAACCGATGTTTCCTACCCCACAATGACTCGTGTTACGAGGCGGTTTTATTGGCACATCCCATCGAGGCAAAGATCGTGTCCCTTTTATTATGGGACTTTCCATCAATATGAGTGTGCGTGACCCCACGACGGCTGTTGGTATGTGTTTTTAGATAAGCCTCAAACGGTCACACCGGGGACTCTTGATATTCACCTTCTTTATAAAGGGGTCGAGACCTACGCCTCTTTTTTCACCTTCATCGCGCCTTCTCGCACCTCGAGTTCTAACACCCAAAACCTAAGCTCCACTCCTCCGGAATCCTCCAATATGTCCGGATCTGACCCTCAAGGCCGGTGGGTGCTTTTATGTCACGGCTCCCAGAGGCACAAAGTGGGTGGCTGCCCCCGAGTTTTGTTTGGGCCCTCCACCACAATTGGCGTCTTGGACAGACGTAGGAAGGAGTTGGGGGCCCGCTGGTGATATAGCAGTACTGCAGAATCACATCTAGGAGCTTCTTGCGAGGGACATGAATCTTGTCAGCATAATGCAAGTGATGTTAGTCCGGCGGATGTTGCCGTGCCAACGCCGGCCTCTCCGGATGTGGGAGTTCAATCCAGAGGGTCCGCAGGCTGTCAAGCACTTCTTCGGGTTGAATCTCAAAGAGATGTGCAAATTATTCTTCGGACGGAAAGTAATGTGTCCGGAATCCACCGAGGATGCGGGCCTAAGCTGTAATCGCCTAGATACCCAAGTAAGTAGCCTTGATATCGGACACCCCTTTTTTTATATTTATCATGACTATTTGTTCTGACAATCACCTGCGTCCAGGAATGGCTCAGTAAGGCGGAGAGAATCAGGTGTCCGGCACCGCTTCCCGAAGGTTCGCCTGCCCCAACCATGGCCAAGATGCTTGACCGGGTACTCAGCAGAATGCCTCAGAGAAAGATAAGGGAAGGGACGAAGAGACCGAGCCCCACATGCTACGCATCCGAACCGGGGGAATTGTTGCCTCCCCCAAGGAGGATAGTCGGGGAGGGGAGGCTAAAGCCTCCCCCCGTGCGGGAAGAAGAGGGCCGCCTCCGAAGACTTGGAGACGGAGACGCCTAAACCAGGGAAGAAGGTGTCACCAAGGGGCTCTGCCGCGACGGGCATCCTCACCGCGTTATGCCCACCAACGGGCCAGCCCTCCAATGAGCCGTAAGTCAACCATTAACTTGAAGGTATTGTATTTCTCCTGGATCAATAACCAGGATTCAACTTTTTGCAGTCCGGCTGGCAGCTCTTCTCAACAGGGATCATCTTCGGGGGACCTTCCTCCGGAGATGATGGAGAGCGAGACCCCACCCGCCTCTCCGATTCCTGACGCAGGCGACATCGAGGTGTCATCATGGAGGAGTCCATATCCGCCAAGGCCTGAGGCCAACACGTCAGCCGCCCTGAGTCCGGATGTACAGACGGGCTTACTGGAGCGAGCTGCACTCTCGGAGGAGCACCGCTCATTAATGAGTGTGGTGCTCAAGAAGATTTCATCCGCTACAAGCGGTTTGAATGAAGCATTTACGAGCCTTCTCAGAGGCTTTGAGGTATGTAATGGGGAATACACCATATAGATAGTAGCCCCTGAGACTCTGGTTGACTGCCCTAGGCAGCAAACGGAGGGTCATAAACCAATGATTTATGTTGTAAATATGTGCAGTTACCTGTGGGTCCGGCCGCTGGCCCGTCCATTGAAGTTGCCGAACTGACAAGGCAAATTGGTTCGGTTGATGCAGATATTACTCTGATGAATGAGCGGCTAGATAAATCACAAGGTATGTGTCCTGTCTTTCCATTGCATAGGAAAATATTAAGGTGGCACATAGTACTGTAATATGTTCGGACTGCAGATGGTGCTGCTGCCGTGGAGGCCCTGAGGGCGGAACTTGCTCTAGCCAAGGACTAGGCTCAGGTGAGCAATGCGGCTTCCCTAAAGGCAGCCAAGGAATTGAGAGCCAAACAGGCTGCTCATCGCCGAAGCGAGGAAAAGATAGCTGAAATGGCTATCGAGTTAAAAAATGCCGCTGACCGGTATGAGCTCCTGAAAAAGGAGCATGAGGATAAATCGGCTGACTTGAGCAAGGCACTTAATGCCACCAAGGAAATATGGACCGAGTTCAGAGATGCGCGGGAGGAGCTTCAACAGGCCGGTAAAATCACGGCTGGGGGCTCCTATTTGCTGCGGACGAAGTTCTTCGATCCGAAGTACGCTCCCCTGGATGGACGCTGGAGTTCGGCGGACGCCTACGCGGACCTGGCGACGAGTACGGCTGATGCTGTGGAGTTTTTCAAAGATTAGGGTGAGAAGGAGGTGGAGAAGCTTTTCTGGTCGCAGTTCAATGCTCCCACTCGCTCGCTGCCGTTAAGTGATAAGATGGCTGCTGTAGCAGAGCTTCAGAGGCTGTCCGGTCTTGCAATGCGGTCTGTAATAGACCATTTGTGGCCGAAGGGGCCTAAGCCGGACAATTACTTTGGTTTGGTGCAACAGTTCCTTGGGGCCGTGCCTCGGATCGATGCCATGAGGAGGTCAGCATGCATAGAGGGTGCACGGATGGCCCTTGCCCGCGTTAAAGCGTATTGGACGGATATGGATGCCACTATGATAGCATCTCAGGATCCGGTGGGGGGCCAATATCCGGCCGGGCACTACTTGGCGCAGGTCATAGAGGGTGCCCGCCTGATAGAGGCGCAGTACCCGAAGAATCTTCTATTTGAGTGATGATTGAAATCATTGTAAAAATAATGTTTATTTTGATTAGAAGGTTATATTTATAATGTTTGTCTAAATATATGATTATGTCCCCTGTGCGTCCGTTTATATATATGTGGGTAATCCGAAAGTTAGCAGTCATTGGCTTCTACCCCCACGCATACAATGCGGGGGTGTTTGCGAAAAAAATGTGCTTAATCACTCTTTATCCAACATCTTGGTCTGGCAAGGAGGTGATTGCACGTCGAACTAGCCAACCGGACTATATAGCTGTAACACTTTCGCTTAGCCCCGGGATTCTAACGTTGGGGCTACTATGTAGCCCCTGGTACCTTCACGTGCATCCGAATACGGACTCGTATGTACCTGGCTGGGAAATGGCCCTTCGTTAATGTGGAGGAATCCTAGAGATTTCGGTTGGTCGTCGAGTGGTTGACTAGTCTCTCGTTGTATCATGACAGTCAGTTTTCGGCTTTCTCTACTGAGGTGCTCATCCGGAATAACCAGGGCACAATCGCAGTAGTTCTCCTTTGGCCACCTTAGCCGATAATAACGGCACATAAGGCGGCAAACCTAGGAGCCGGGCAAACCCAACATTCGACCAAAGACATGATTCGGAGCTGATGCATATAAGGCCAGACTCGTGACGCCGAACACTCCTAAAGGTATTCATACTTTATAACAGATGATGGGCTCAAGAATGCCCATTCATTATAAACTCTGTATTTCCAGGTATGTGCATTAATCTGTTGTGGAGAAATGCCAAAAACGGCAATACCCTCTGTGGGTATGGAACCCATGGGATGGTTAAACAACAAGAGGCAATAGAAAAGGTTTACACAGGGGCTTAATCTAAAAAGAAACATGTTGAACGGGGCCCTGCTGCACGTCTGCGCCTTTGTCTCCGTTGTGTCGCATCCTGGAAGGGTATCGCACGAACGTTGTCTGCGGAAAAGGGAAACTCATAGAAGAGTGCAACGTAAGTATGCGATGGATAGTAAGAATGTAAAATGTTGGCCTGCCAATAAGGTTTAGCCAAGTGTGGGGCTTTATTATTAGCCCCTGGTATCCACTATAGGGTTACATAAATGGTGCCCTGGTTTGATATAGGCTGCCGGACTCGTCTAACCGTGTTCGTGGTCTTAACGACCCGTCATATTTTTGTTAGAGGCCGCTTATAGTCCGGCCGCTAGGGCCGTCGCGTATTCCTCTATGTGCAAAGAGCACTCTGTTATTCCGCTAATGGTGATGACGCCGCGTGGACCGGGCATCTTAATTGTAAGGTAGCCATAGTGCGGCAGTGCGTTGAAGCGGGTGAAGGCCGTTCTTCCCAGCAATGCTTGATGGCTGCTTTGGAAGGGTGCGATGATGAAGACTAGTTCTTCGCTTCTGGAGTTGCCTGGAGAGCCGAATGTTACCTCCAGTATGACAGAGCCCTTGTTGTAGGCTTCAACGCCCGGTATCACCCCTTCAAAGGTGGTGTCAATCTTGCTGATTCTGGATGGGTCTATCCCCATCCTGCGGACAGTGTCCTCATATATTAAATTGAGACTGCTGCCGCCGTCCATGAGGACATGAGTGAGATGGTATCCGTTGATTATAGGGTCAAGCACCAAGGCATTTGATCCTTCGCGCCGAATACTAGTTCGGCCGTCCAGGCGATCGAAAGTGATCGAACAAGACATCTAGTAGTTAGGTGTGGTACAATGGGCTCTATATCGCGCGCATCTTTATGGGCGCGTTCGTACCTTCCCAGGGATGTGTGAGTCGCGCGGATCTTGTTCACTGTTTTAACCTCTGGCTGGAATTTTTTCTGTCCCCCTGTGTTCGGCTGGCAAGGTTCATCCTCGTCTTCGCTTGGTGTTTCCCTTCCCTTGTGTTCGGCGTTTAGTTTGCCGGCCTGCTTGAAGACCCAACACTCTGTGTGCGTGTGGTTCGCCGGTTTGTCGGGGCTGCCATGAATTTGGCATAGTCTGTCCATAACTATGTTCAGAACGGACGGTCCCTCTTTACTGCCTTTAGATTGCTTTTTTTGCTGGTTAGGTCGAGGGCCCCTAAATCCGGCATTGGCCGTTGTGTTATCCGGGCTCTCTTCCTTGTTTTGGCATTTATTTTTATTACGTCGTGGCTTCCCGTTGCCATCCCTTATTTTGGGTGTGCTGGGGTTGCTGGTGCCTTTACGGGCTAGCCAGCTGTCTTCACCCACGCAAAAGCAGGTCATAAGGCTTGTTAGGGCTGCCATTGTCCTAGGCTTTTCTTGGCCGAGGTGTCTGGCGAGCCACTCGTCACGGATGCTATGTTTAAATGTCGCTAGGGCTTCGGCATCCGGACAATCAACAATTTGATTTTTCTTAGTGAGGAATTTGTTCCAAAGCGTGCGGGCGGACTCTCCGGGTTGTTGGACTATGTGACTTAAATCGTCAGCATCCGTAGGCCGGACATAAGTCCCTTGAAAATTTACCCTCAAAGCGTCCTGTAGTTCCTCCCAGCTCCCAATTGAATTTTCGGGGAGGCTTTTCAACCAGTGCCGAGCTGGTCCCTTCAGTTTGAGGGGAAGGTATTTGATTGCGTGGAGGTCATCCCCGCGAGCCATGTGTATGTGCAGGATAAAGTCCTCGATCCAGACCCCTGGGTCTGTCGTTCTGTCATATGCCTCTATGTTCACAGGTTTAAAGCCCTGTGGGAATTCATGGTCCCGTACTTCATCAGTGAAGCACAGGGGGTGAGCAGCCCCTCTGTATCTGGACGCGCTGTGGCATGCTATCAGCTGTTGTTGTGTTCGGTGTTTATTCCGAACTAGGGTCTGGTTGTCATAATTGTTTTGACGACCACAGTCCCCCATCGGGGTGTGTCCTTTAGATTCGTAAATGGACCTAGCTGCGCCATCTTTCTTATCCCGGTGCTCACGTAGATCGTGGGCATCTTCGGTAGTTGATTTATTGCGGTTATGAAGTGGTACTTCTGGTCTCCTGGTCGTGTTACTTTTTGGTGGGACGGACTCGTCGTTGAATTCTGGCAGTAGCTTACGTTTTGGGTAGCTCTTTGTGTGGCGATCGTCGCCATATCTTTCTTTAGTGTCTAGCACTTTATTCCATCTACGATTGAGCATTTCCTGTGCGGGCTGAAGCCGTTGCTTCTGCTTCTTCAGATTTCTCGTTGTGGCCATAAGCTTTCTGTGGAGGTTCTCTCGTTCCACGCTTTCTTCCAGAATGATGAATGCGGCATCGTCTGGACTATCTTCTTGTCCTTGGCCGGTATGATGAACTCGTCCCTCTGGATCGTTGTCTTCGGGCGTCTGCTCCAAACTGTGCTCGGCTTGACCTGGTTCGTCCTGCTCCATCGCTGGTCCTGCTTGGTCGTTATTGCCTTCAGGGTTGACCGGAGTATCCATTCTTCTAGCGCTCTTGCTGATATTTTTACTGTTGCTGGATTTGGAACGGCGTGTGCGCCGTTGCTTTGGTTTTTGCCCAGGGGTTTTATCTTCCAGATTGTCACCGTCATCTTCCTTGGGTGTATCCACCATGTATATGTTATGTGACGAGGCGGGAATCTGGTACCCCATAGATTCCTTCTCCTGCATCGTCATCCATACCGTCGATACCTTCGGAGTCAAAGTCAAGCACGTCGGTCAAATCATCAACCATGGCTATCAAGTGGGTGGTGGGTGGGTAACGAATTTCTTCGTCGACTGCTTCCCACTCAAGCCGGATATAGTTCGCCCCGGAATTCTCTGTCAAAGAGAGAAATTTAAATGAGTTTAGTATGTCCCCAAAGGGCGAATGCTGAAAGATGTCTGTGGCGGTGAACTCCATCACCGGAGCCCAACCAGGCTGAGCGGGCTCGGGGACGCGCATACTGGAACCTACAACCGGATATGAATCGGGGGTCCGAAGTCATAGGCTCCCTCAAAAGTGTGGCCTATGTCCAACTCTATCACCGATGAGGGTACGGCCTGCGGGGTGGGGTACAACCCTCCGTCCTTAGGCAATGCAACCTGCCTCGGATTTAGATCTGAGGCTTCTGCCGGGTTAGAATCCCGAGCATCGTCTGACAGCAGGTCAAAAGCCGTGCTTGTCGCGACTGTTCGGCGCTCCTGGCGCGATCTGCTCCAAGTGGCCAAGCGAATTGGCCCGCAGTGCAAAGCCACCAAACACGAGGATTTGTCTAGGGAGAAAAGTCTCTCCTTAGACAGTGTCGTTAATGATGATTGAAGGAGCCATCAAGCCTGACAGCAATGACATAGAGGAACTCTCAATGAAAGCACCAATGTCGGTGTCAAAACCAGCGGATCTCGGGTAGGGGGTCCCGATCTGTGCGTCAAGGCAGATGTTTACCCAGGTTCGGGCCCTCTCGATGGAGGTAAAACCCTACTTCCTGCTTGATTAATATTGATGATATGGTTAGTACAAGAGTAGATCTACCACGAGATCGTAGAGGCTAAACCCTAAGAGCTAGCCTATGATGGTATGATTGTAATTGTGATCGACCTTCTAAGGACTGACCTCTTCAGTTTATATAGACACTGGAGAGGGCTAGGGTTATGGAGTCAGTTACAAGGAAGGAAATATAATATCCGGATCGCCAAGCTTGCCTCCCATGCAAAAGAGTGTCCCATCCGGACACGGGCCGAAGTCTTGAGTCTTGTATCTTCACGCTTCAATAGTCCGGACGTTGTACACAGTCTGGCTATCCGGATACCCCCTAATCCAGGACTCCTTCAGAGTGTGCGGTTGTGAGGTCGATGAAAAGAGGGGTGAGAGTTTACACGTGTGTCTGACCATATGAGAGACACGAGGCAAGGACACATAAAGGAGGAGATTGAAGCTGTGTGTGTATGCTATAGGCAGGCATCGCTAGAGAGGTTTATCGATCAATGTGTGTCGGAAAGGAGTTGTGGAGACTCTGGGAGAACGACCTAAAGAAAAAATTGAATGTGCCCGGTGGATATAATGCCGAGGGAGGGGGAGGGCGAGGAGGGCATGTGCATGCATGAGAGAAAGTTAGTGGTAGCTACAAAGGTTAGAGGATTGTGTGGGTGTAAGAGACTAACAAAGATCATAATTTGATATGAAAGCGGATTCATATATTTGAATAGGAGATCATAGTGTTTAAATATTGCATGCATGAATATAGCGGTGATACACGTGCTATGCACATGTTATACCATAATGTGATAATGCATGGCATTTGCAACTCACAGCTAAATGCCAAACAATCTAAACCATACTATACATCAAACAATCTCACATTTTATTTGAATTTGTGATAATGTGCGGCGTTTGCAGCTTACAACTAAATATCGAGCAATCTAAACAATACTATATATTGAACATTCTAACATTTTATTTGAATTTGTGGTAATGTGTGGTGTTTGCAACTCACATTTAAATACTTGTAGGCGTAGGGGGCGGGGCACCATACATAATGTGATAAACACATTATACATATGAGACATGGTTGAGATTATGAAGATCTAGCTAGAGCTATAAATGTAATGTGATTTCAAATCAAAATAAAGTGGATTCAAAAAATCTAGCTCGAGTTCATATAGTACACATAGTTCATATGTAACACGAGACTGATCATATTTAACTTGACAATAATGATGATTGTAGATCTTGTTAAAACAGAGAAACGAATTCAAATGCTTTGACTTCACAACAATCATTACTGTAGATCTTATTCAAATTCAGTTCATATGGAAGCGGTAGTATATACGTTTGGAATGCACTAAAACGTTCATTTGAGTTGTAGGTTGCATGCATTATACACGTAGCGAAATATTTTAATTCAACATAACATGAATTCAAAGTTTTGAATGACATTTGTAGTGCGCATTGATTTGGTACAGTACACGTTAGGCTTGTCCAGAAATTTCAACCCGCGCCTTGTTAGCCCGAAATATTTAAGATACATCTTTGTCTCGTTGTGCTCCGACAACTTCCTCCATCTCAACCCGCGCCTTTCTATTCCGAAATTACAACGCGCGCGAACAATCCCACCTCCTGTGAAATCCTGACACGTGAAATGCCCGTGGTACCCCTGAACCGAAAGAACCGCCTCAAATCGGTGGGGGGTACTTTCATAACTTACCCCACATTTTGGACAAGCGCGTCTCTAAGCCATGGTTCCCCACTGCCATCCCATCCGCCCACCCATTCGTACACTGAGGCCGCGAAAACCCGCGACGAAACCCCACACCCTGCTTCGTCCGCCACCCAGCCGGAGCCTCTTCCCCGATGACGTCGTCCACAGCAACACCTTGATGCCCCTCATCCATCATACCGGATGAGGATTCGTCGTTGATCTCATTGTCCCGCCAGTACAACCACCCCGTCCTCCACCTCCAAGGAGCTGCCCCGACGTTCTCCTTGTCTTTCGCGCCACCTCCATTCCCACAACGCCGTCTTCACCTGCACCACTGGAAGAGCATCATCATCACCGTTTCCTCAGATGAAGCTGCGGCCTAATCGGCGCCACCAAAGAGGTTGTACACTAATCGCCGCATTTTCTTCTTGATTCGATCTCGCGGTGCTGCCGGCGCTCGGTCCCGAGCCGACACGGCGCGGCTCCATCCACAGAGGCATCGCCGGCCACTTCCTCCATGGCGTCGCTCCCTCGGCGGTGACGTCCACATCAGTAGGAGCAGCTGCTGCTTTAGCTCTCGCTCGCGCTGCTGCTCTGCTCTTGCTCTCGGTCCCCTGCCTAGTCTGCTCTTGCTATTGCTCTTTCTCGCGTTGCTGCTCTCGCTCTTGCTCTTGCTTGCGATGCTGCTCCGATTTGGCTACACTTCAGTTGACTGAGTCGACTTTTGGCTCAGTCGATTTTCAAGGGGTGGGCTCGCCGGGGTGAAGGAAGAACCAGCCGCAGCGGGGAGCGGGGCTCGTTGGAGAGGTACCCCACTATCTATCTTAGGGTTTAGGATGGGGGCGGTGGTCACCGGTGGTGGCGGGGCGGTGGCGTGGGGAACGCCGGAGAAAAAGCTCGGCACGGGGGGGCCTAGAGGGATGGCTGGGGCGGCGGCGGACCGGCAGTGGGGAGTGTTTTCGGGGCGGGCGGGGCGGCGCACCGCCGGCCGCGGGCAGCGGGGGGCTGCTGTTTGGCCGGTGGTGGCTGGCGGCTCAGGGGGTGGAGGTTGAAGATGAACCGCAGGCCCTTGATTTCGTATCCAACGGTTGCAAAATTGATTGACCAGAGATGAAAAAGTCAGTCGACCGACGTGTAGCCTCACCTTACTAGTGCGTTCAGTTTCGACAGCAAAATGCAGTTTCGACAGCAAAATTCAGTTTCGACAGTTAGGTTCAGTTTCGACAGTTAAGTTCAGTTTCGACAGTTAAGTTCAGAGATGAGCAGCTGATGTATTTTACATCTAGCACTTTGTGGTTATGTATTTTACGTCATGTATTGGAGATGCTATTAGAATTCCACTCAGGTTAACGTTGTTCGTTGTCTCTCTTGTCCTGCTTCAGCCTCGGCGTCGTACAACTCACCAGAGCTACTCCAACGATGAAACCCTCCATCACAGCGGAGCAGTACCTCGGGCTCCATCTCCAGACGCCTAAGATCTTCTTCCCCTCCTCCGACAGCAAAGTCAGCCGGAGCATCCTCACCGACCAACCCAATCACGCTGAGATCGACATGGCTTCGCCAAAGAGGTTGTACACTTGTTGCATCTCTTTTTTACTCTACATGTTATATATATTGTCCATAGAGCACACGGATTTGTTCCTTTAGTGTCTCCTTGAAAGAAAAAAATGTAGGAATTTTAATTTTCACTTGTCCTCCTTTTCAAATTCCTATTCATGAAGCACAAAACTAAGAGATAGTAGCATAATAGCATTATAACCATACATTTTCTTGTGGTTTAACTTAATCTCACCATGCTTCTTTGCATCCCGTGATCTTCCAATTGTTGTGAATCAAACACCCAGATTGGCAGAAATCCTATGTTTTTAAATTCTCTATTTTGCACGTGCATTACTATCCTATTCCTGTCTATTTCCTATCCCTGCATTGTTGGAATCCTCCAATTCAAACGAGCCCTTACAGAATTACTTCTCTTACAGATAGTTGTCAAAGAAAACCTTGCGTGGTTTGTCCCGCTCCTGCTGCGCCGTCGTCCACCCCAGCTCAGCTGCTCCAATGACAGAAGGGTCCAGTACAGCAGGGATCCGGCCTCCAGATTGTCTTTCGCTGCCTCATATCTTCGTCCCCGCCGCTGGCAACCATGAAAACTGCATTACCATCATCAACCGAGTAGATGACCTCGAGGACTACACGGGTCCGCAAGAGAGGTCGCACTCTTTCGTGTCTGCTTACGTTATGCATCGCTTAATATTACATGCTACTTTATCGTCCTGTTCATCGATCAGACTCTGAGTCAGCTCCAATCTAATGGTCACACTTGAGTTTTTAAATGGTTGTGGGGTACATATCAGGGCCGCTATCAATAGTATCTATCTACTATCTGGTTAATCTTCGGTGTCTACTATGAGTTTCATGTTGGGTGAGAAACAAACAGTAAAGAAGCCATTATCTGTATTTATTAACTGAAGCCATTATCTGCCTGCTATTATTGGTTTTGGGTCTATCCACAGGTTGCTACCATCACTCTGGATTTCTGCATACACTCCTTACATAATCTCACTATGTTTTATTCCTATGCATGACAGTTATTGTAAACAATGGAACTGAACATGTAGAGAAAAACAGACGACCTTGCGTGGCAATATAATTTCATGCAGATGTTGCTCCATGGTAGGCGCAAAGGAAGCCCCCCTCCACACATTTCGGATTGTAATCGAGAGGAAGATATCTGTTCTGAGGGGGATTCAGAAGGAGAAGATAACTCCTATTTACCCCCTGAGGTCTTCACTCTAACTTGGCATGCTGATGTTGGTTATATCATGAATATGGTGTCTTGCATTGCTTACTTTATACATCAAATATGTCATCTGCTTAGTTTAGACATCCTTTGTGCGAATGCCATCTGTTTAGTTTATTCATCGTTTATGTGAATTATGCAAGGCCACCTTGTTTAGCCAGGCATCATATATGTGAATTTTGCAATGCCATCCTGCCAAGCCAGTCATCTTATATGTAAATTATATCAGGCCATCCTTTTTTTCGTTACATATTACATTCGTCAACAATGTTAGTACATTCAACTGCTCTTCGTGTGCATCAGCCATTTGACACGGTGATGGCAAATTCTGGAGTGAAAACAAGGTCTTCTGAGCAGACTGTGCTATCTGACGAAGCGCATATCTTGATAGTTATGGATAGCTCCTTAGAGGAGCATTCAGAGACACATGACCAGTCCTATTCCCCCCCCCCCCGAGGTGTATGCTCTAACTTGGCAGGGTTATTTTGCTCATATCGTGCGTATGGTGTCTCGCATTGCTATGCTATTTGATTAGTTTAGACATGCTTTGTGTGAATGCCACCTGTTCAATGTCTAATTACCATATATGTGAATTATGCATTGCCATCTTGTTGCAAGACATCATATATGTGAATTATACAATGCTATCTTGTTGCAAAGGCATTATATATGTGAATTATGCAATGCCATGCTGTTTAGCCAATCATCATGCATTTGAATTATATCATGCTATCATTTTTTTGTATTACGTGTTCCATTTGTCGACAACGTTTGTATATTCAACTACTCTTCCTGTGCATCAGCCATTTGAAGCGGTGATGGAAGTATCTGGAGTGAAAACAAGGTATTCAGAGCAGACAATGCTACCCGCTGAAGTAGACATATTGCTGGCTACAGAGAGCTCCTCAGAGGAGGATTCAGAGACTGATGACCAGTCCTATTTCCCCCCTGAGGTCTATGCTCAAACTTGGCAGGGTTATATTATCCATGTCATGCATGTTGTCTTGCATTGCTTAGTTTTTACATCATATATAGATTGCCATCTGCTTACTTGCTTACTGTATAAATCATATATATATTTGAATTATATCATGCCATCATGTTTACATAGTACATACACATCATCTATCTGAATTATGGCATGGCAACCCATTTAATAAAGACATCATATTGTTATATCATCTCATCCTGTTTAGTGTTTACAGTCATCATATTTAGAATTATGGCATTCTATCCATGAATGTATGTGAATTATGGCATGCCAACCTATTTAATAAAAACATTATATAGTTATGCCATGTCATCCTGTTTACATAGTCTCATATTTGGACTATGTCTTTCCATCTTTTTTAGTTAGCCATCATAATGTGAAATTGTGTCATGCTATCCTGTTTAGTTAGGCATCATATATGTGAAATTGTGTCATGCTATCCTGTTTGGTTAGACAACATAAATATGAATTATTTCATGCCCTCTTTTATTCCCCACTATCCATTGCTCTTGTCTATCATACAATGTCTATACTTTGAATTACTTTTCTTGTTTACCAGCCATTTGAATTGGAGAGCGTGATGGTAGTATCTAAGGCAGTAACAACACGGTCTCCAGAAAAGATAGTGCTACCAGTTGATGCAGATAGAACCACGGTTGTACTTGCCCAAGGACCAGATCCACCACGCATAACCCAGACTCTCGCAGATTGTACCCCTACCCAGTTGGATAGAGAACCAGCTACACCCCTTCTAACCCCAAGCCCGGCAGATAGTAACCCAGTTCCAGTTGACACAACACTGTCTCCACCATAGAGCACCAAAACACGAGCGGTTAGTAAGGGAACTGCAGTGTGCAAAGCACGAGGACCACCACTCCGAATCCCAACTCAACGCTTAAAGGAGAAGAAGATTTGTTCTCAGGTCAGGTTCTGTAGCTATGGTTCATACTCCTTTGCTCTTGCATTACTGTATTTACTCATACCAACTATTTTCAAATTTGAAGGATGGAACTGAAACTCCAATGGCGCAACAGGTATGTTTTAAACCTGTTTCTTTAACTGGTTTGCTGTTGTAACCGGCTCTATGTTGATTTCAGTTTCAATTGAATAAACAATTATGTTCTCATGTCATGCACATTACAAGTGTTGTTATTGCTCTATAGTTACCCACACTTATATTCTGTCTATTCTGCTTTGTCTTGAACAAATATTATTTGAACTTTGTCTCTATCTTGATTTGGCAACAAAAACTAGAATAATATAGACCATAAAGTGACCATGGCACATAGATATATGTTTGTTTCATGCTGTTATCCTGTCCACTTTACTACTGAACTCATTTACCAAAATGAGTTTCATATACAACATGGTAAACATGTGATGTGTCTGCTTGTTTCTCTTTTAGAATGCGGACAAAATATTGGAAAACAGTACCGCGTTATCCAATGGTAAAGGAAGTAATGCAGATAAGGTTCAAGATAGTGAGACATCACTGTTGGTCTCCATGAAAGCTGATAAAAACTATCTTGACGACAGTGAGGGAACCCAAAAGTCCTGTCTTGATGTAGTGTTCGAGTTACTAGCCACTACTGCTGGCACAAGCTCTTCGAACTCGCTGCCTGAATCAGTTCGTCTTCTTGAGTCTCAACTTCAAGTTGAGAGACATCGATCAGATGTGCTGCGACAGGAAGCTGAAGGACTGAGGAAGTCCCTACAGAATTCATATGCATATTTTCTCGTGCAACAGCAAGCGCTTGAGGATTTAAGCACCAAACAAGACAAAGTTAATAAGCTTGCTAAGCATCTTGCCAGCATTATGGGTACCCATGATATTGTTTCTTGAGATCTTCTGAAGTGGTTTCAGTTCTGGATTTGTTTTGCTGCGATGTTTATTTGCGCTGGTCGCCAACTTTGACAACCAGTGTATATGATATGCTGATTTGTTCCCTACATTTGCACTGGTGGCGAACTTTGATGTCCACTGGATGTAATATGTGTAACAGCTGCGATAGGCTAGCATAAGTTGTTTGCTTATTTATTTCCTTGTTGTCTTGTTTATTTGTTTGCTTGTAGTCAGTGTAGTTCTTTTTAAAACTAGGCCACAATAACCATGGGCTAATATTTACTATAGTGACACTGGGCGTCCTACGGGCCGTAGAAACAGTGGGCCTTCTACGGGCCATAGAAACAGTAGGCCTTCTACGGGCCGTAGAAACAATGGGCCTTCTACGGGCCGTAGAAACAATGGGCCTTCTACGGGCCGTAGAAACAATGGGCCTTCTACGGGCTGTATCATCAACGGGCCTTATACGGGCCGTTTGACCATAACGGGCCATCGTTAATAGGCCGTATTTGATGACGCTATGAAAACGGCCCAACGTATTAACGGACCACAAATTGGCCGATGTAACCATGGGCTGAATTTGGCCCACAATCAGAAAATGACAGTAATGGGCCGTAAGTAAACGAATGCTGGAAATGAGCCCAAGAATAAATGGGCTCTGAAAGGCCGAAAGATAACATATGCTGGAAACGGCCCAACTTAATAATGGCCCCTTAATGGGTATAAAGTGATATACTGTTCATTACGGGCCAGTTCCACCACGGGCCGTTAGTGGGTGTAAAGTGATACACTGTTCATTGCGGGCTAGTTTCACCACGGGTCGTTAATAGGCCAAGAGTTACATAGGGCCTCATATGGGCCGAAAGACGTCATGGGCCATACATGGACCAGAAGTGAAAACGGGCTGGAATCATATTGGATGGCCCAGATGATGCTGCTGGGCCTAATTCGGATAGGGCGTAATGGGCCTTGGGTTAGTGGGCTGTAAATGGGCTATATGCGAACAGGTCGTTAACAGGCTTTCCATGGGCCGGCCCGCCACCTTTTGACCAAGTCAAACGGGCCGGCCTTTTCACAGGAATGGGCCTCTGTTGGGACATGCCACGTGTCGACGTGTCATAGGCGCCTTCTGTCTGATGAGTGGATGACATCTGTCCCAACGGTGAGCCTACACGTGTTTCCTCTAGCCAATGATGATTTTACACGTGGAAGATCCCGATTGGTCGGGGCTGTTAATGGGTTATCGGATCCAAAACCCGACCCGATAGCTTAACGGCGTTCCGTTACTGTGGATGCCACGTGTCGGCCACCCTTGACGAAAGCACTTTTGTGACGCGCGATTTATCATCATGGAAGTGGACACTTCCGTGATGATAATTTTGGTAATGTCATGGAACACTTCTACGACAGCATAGGTATGACTATCTTGATTCTGTCATAAATTTGTCATGGATGTACATGCATGACAAAAAACGTGACCTACTATGACAAACACGTCTCATCACGGAAGTGTATTTTTTTGTAGTGCTTGCCGCCCCTGCTGTCACTAGGAAAGGACACCACAAGATTGAACCCAAAGCTAAGCACTTCTCCCATTGCAAGAAAGATCAATCTAGTAGGCCAAACCAAACTGATAATTCGAAGAGACTTGCAAAGATAACTTAATCACACATAAAATAATTTAGAGGAGATTCAAATATTTCTCATAGATAAACTTGATCATAAGCCCAGAATTCATCGGATCTCGACAAACACACCGCAAAAAGAGTTACATCGAATAGATCTCCAAGAAGATCGAGGAACTTTGTATTGAGATTTAAAGAGAGAGAAGAAGACATCTAGCTAATAACTATGGACCCGAAGGTCTGTGGTAAACTACTCACAACTCATCGGAGAGGCCTTGGAGATAATTTAGAGGCCCTCCATGGTCGATGCCCCCTCTGGCGGAGCGCCGGCGAAGGCTCCAAGATGGGATCTCGCGGATACAGAAGGTTGCGGTGGTGGAATTAGGTTTTCGTGGTGCTCCTGGATGTTTTAGGGGTACGTGGGTATATATAGGAGGAAGAAGTAGGTCGGTGGACGCTCGAGGAGCCCACGAGTGTGGGGGGCGCGCCGGGCACCCTCGTGACCGCCTCGTCTGTTGCTTGACTTCCACTCCAAGTCCCCAGGATTGCGTTTGTTCCGAAAATATCGCTCCAGAAGGTTTCATTCCGTTTGGACTTTGTTTGATATTCCTTTTATTCGAAACACTGAAATAGGCACAAAAAAACAGCATTTCGGGCTGGGCCTCCATTTAGCAAGTTAGTCCCAGAAATGATATAAAAGTTTAAAGTAAAGCCCATAAACATCCAAAAGGGGTAATATAATAGCATGGAACAATCAAAAATTATAGATACGTTGGAGACATATCAAGCATACCCAAGCTTAATTCCTGCCCGTCCTCGAGTAGGTAGATGATAAAAACAGAATTTTTGATGTGGAATGCCACCTAGCATAATTCTCAATGTAATTTTCTTTATTGTGGCATGAATGTTCAGATAATGATTCAAAATAAAAGTTCATATTAACATAAGAAACAGTAATACTTCAAGCATCCTAACTAAGAAATCATGTCTTCTCAAAATATCATGGCATTAGAAGGTTCATCCCTACAAAATCATATAGTTAGGCTATGTTTCATTTTCATCACACAAAGTACTCCCATCAAGAACAACCCTGGTTTCAGCCAAGCAATTGGTTCATACTTTTTAACGCGCTTCAGCTTTTTTCAACTCTCACGCAATACAAGAGCGTGAGCCATGGATATAGCACTATGGGTGGAATAGAATATGATGATGGAGGTTGTGTGGATAAGACAAAAAAGGAGAAAGTCTCACATTGACGAGGATAATCAACGGGCTATGGAGATGCCCATCAATTGATGTCAACATGAGGAGTAGGGATTTCAATGCAACGGATGCACTCCAACTATAAATGTATGAAAGCTCAACAAAAGAAATTAAGTGGGTGTGCATCCAACTTGCTTGCTCACGAAGACCTAGGGCATTTTGAGGAAGCCCATCGTAGGAATATTCAAGCCAAGTTCTATAATGAAAAATTGCCACTAGTACATGAAAGTGACAACATAAGAGACTTTCCATATGAAGAACATGGTGCTACTTTGAAGCACAAGTGTGGAAAAGGATAGTAACATTGCCTCCTTTTTCTTTTCTTTTCTTTTTTTGGGTCTTTCTTTTTTTGGCCTTTCTCTTTTTTCTCTTTTTTTTGTTTGGCCTTTTTTTGCCTTTCTTTTTTTTATTTGGGGACAATGCTCTAATAATGATGATCATCACACTTCTATTTATTTACAACTCATGAATTACAACTCAAAACTAGAACAAGAAACGACTCTATATGAATGCCTCCGGTGGTGTACTACTACATCTTGAGCTTGTGTTGGTTTTCCTTGAAGAGGAAAGGGTGATGCAGCAATAGTAGCATAAGTATTTTCCTCAGTTTTTGAGAACCAAGGTATCAATCCAGTAGGAGGCTCCTCAAAAGTCCCACTCACCTACACAAACAACCAAGAACTCGCAACCAACGCAATAAAGGGGTTATCAATCCCTTCAAGGCCACTTGCGAAAGTGAGATCTGATAGAGATAATATGATAAGATAAATAAATTTTTGGTATTTTATAATATAGATTGGAAAAGTAAAGATGCAAATAAAAGTAGATTGAAAGCTTATTTGATAAGATATAGACCTGGGGGCCATTGGTTTCACTAGTGGCTTCTCTCAAGATAGCATAAGTATTACGGTGGGTGAACAAATTACTGTCGAGCAATTGATAGAAAAGCGAATAATTATGAGATTATCTAGGCATGATCATGTATATAGGCATCACATCCGTGACAAGCAGACCGACTCCTTCCTGCATCTACTACTATTACTCCACACGTCGACCGCTATCCAGCATGCATCTAGAGTATTAAGTTCATAAAAAACAGAGTAACACATTAAGAAAGATGACATGATCTAGAAGTGCAAATTCATGCAATATGATATAAACCCCATCTTTTTATCCTTGATGGAAACAATAAAATACGTGCCTTGCTGCCCCAGCTGTCACTGGGAAAGGAGACCGCAAGATTGAACCCAAAGCTAAGCACTTCTCCCATTGCAACAAAGATCAATCTAGTAGGCCAAACCAAACTGATAATTCGAAGAGACTTGCAAAGATAACTTAATCACACATAAAAGAATTCAGAGGAGATTCAAATATTTCTCATAGAGAAACTTGATCATAAACCCACAACTCATCGGATCTTGATAAACACACCACAAAAAGAGTTACATCGAATAGATCTCCAAGAAGATCGAGGAGAACTTTGTATTGAGATTCAAAGAGAGAGAAGAAGCCATCTAGCTAATAACTATGGAACCGAAGGTCTATGGTAAACTACTCACAACTCATCGGAGAGGCCTTGGAGATTATGTAGAGGCCCTACGTGATCGATTCCCCCTCCGGCGGAGCGCCGACGAAGGTTCCAAGATGGGATCTCGCGGATACAGAAGGAAACGGCGGTGGAAATAGTTTTTCGTGGTCGCCTCCGATGTTTTCGGGGTACATGGTTATATATAGGAGGAAGAACTAGGTCGGTGGATGCTCGAGCAGCCCACGAGGGTGGGAGCGTGCCCAGCCCTAGGGGGCGCGCCGGGCACCCTCGTGTCTGCCTCGCTTGTGTCTTGACTTCCACTCCAAGTCCTCTGGATCACGTTTGTTACACAAAGATCGCTCCCGAAGGTTTCATTCCGTTTGGACTCCGTTTCATATTCCTTTTCTTCGAAACACTGAAATAGGCAAAAAACAGCAATTCGGGCTGGGCCTCCGGTTAGTAGGTTAGTCCCAAAAATGATATAAATGTGTAAAGTAAAGCCCATAAACATCCAAAACGAGTAATATAATAGCATGGAACAATAAAAAATTATAGATACGTTGGAGACGTATCAGGCATCTCCAAGCTTAATTCCTACTCGTCCTGGAGTAAGTAAATGATCAAAACAGAATTTTTGATGTGGAATGCTACCTAGCATAATTCTCAATGTAATTTTCTTTATTGTGGCATGAATGTTCAGATCCAAATGATTCAAAATAAAAGTTCATATTGACATAAGAAATAGTAACACTTCAAGCATACTAATCAAAGCAATCATGTCTTCTCAAAATAACATTGCTAAAGAAAGTTCATCCCTACAAAATCATATAGTTAGGCTATGCTTCATTTTCGTCACACAAAAATGCTCTCATCTTGCACACCCCCAATGACCAGCCAGCAATTGTTTCGTACTTATATAATCTCAAACTTTTTCAACTTTCACGCAATATATGGGCGTGAGCCATGGATATAACACTATGAGTGGAATAGAACATGATGATGGAGGTTGTGTGGAGAAAAAAAAGGAGAAAGTCTCACATTGACGAGGATAATCAACGGGCTATGGGGATGCCCATAAATTGATGTCAACATGAGGAGTAGGGATTGCCATCAACGGATGCACTAGAGCTATAAATGTATGAAAGCTCAACAAAAGAAACTACGTGGGTGTGCATCCAACTTGCTTGCTCACGAAGACATAGGGCTTTTTGAGGAAGCCCATCATAGGAATATACAAGCCAAGTTCTATAATGAAAAATTCCCACTATTATATGAAAGTGACAACATATGAGACTCTCTATATGAAGAACATGGTGCTACTTTGAAGCACAAGTGTGGAAAAAGATAGTAACATTGCCCCTTTTTTCTTTTTATTTTCTTTTTCTTTTTCTTGTTTTGGCCCTTCCTTTTTTGGACTTTTTTCTTGGCCTTTTTTTTATTTGGGGACAATGGTCTAATAATGATGATCAACTCACTTCTATTTATTTACAACTCATAAATTACAACCCAAAACTAGAACAAGATATGACTCTATATGAATGCCTCCGATGGTGTACCGGGATGGGCAATGAATGAAGAGTGACATGTATGAAAAATTATGCATGGTGGCTTTGCCACAAATACGATGTCAACTACATGATCATGCAAGGCAATATGACAATGATGATGTGTGTCATGATGATGAACGGAACGGTCGGAAGTTGCATGGCAATATATCTCGGAGTGGCTATGGAAATGCCATAATAGGTAGGTATGGTGGCTGTTTTGAGGAAGATATAAGGAGGTTTATGTGTGATATAACGTATCGTACGGGGTTTGGATGCACCGACGAAGGTTGCACCAACTCTCAAGGTGAGAAAGGGCAATGCACGGTACCAAAGAGGCTAGCAATGATGGAAGGGTCAGAGTGCGTATAATCCATGGACTCAACATTAGTCATAAAGAACTCATGTACTTATTGCAAAAATCTACAAGTCATCAAAAACCAAGCACTACGCACATGCTCCTAGGGGGATAGATTGGTAGGAAAATACCATCGCTCGTCCCCTACCGCCACTCATAAGGATGCACAATCTAAGAACACCTCATGTTTCAAAAAATTTACACAACTTTCACCATATGTGCATGCTACGGGACTTGCTAACTTCAACACAAGCATTCTTTAAATTCATAATCACCCAACTAGCATGACTCTAATATCTCTACCTCCATATGTCAAAACAATTATTAGGTATCAAATTGATCATAGCATCCAATTCACTTCCTATGATAGTTTTTATTATACCCAACTTGGATGCCCATCATTCTAGGACCAATTTTATAACCATAGCAAATACCATGTTGTTCTAAGAGAATCTCAAAATGATATAAGTGAAGCATCAGAGATTAACAATTTCTACAAAATTAAGCCACCGCCGTGCTCTAAAAGATTTAAGTGAAGCACTAGACCAAAACTATCTAGCTCAAAAGATATAAGTGAATCACATAGGTATTCTAATAAATTCCAATCAACTGGGTTTCTCCCAAAAGGTGTGTACAGCAAGAATGATTGTGGTAAACTAAAAAGCAAACACTAATATCATACAAGATGCTCCAAGCAAAACATATATCATGTGGCGAATAAAAATATAGCTCCAAGTAAAGTTACCGATAGAAGAAGACGAAAGAGGGGATGCCTTCCGGGGCATCCCCAAGCTTAGGCTTTTGGCTATTCTTGAATATCTTGGGGTGCCTTGGGAATCCCCAAGCTTAGGCTCTTGCCGCTCCTTATTCCATAGTCCATCAAATCTTTACCCAAAACTTGAAAACTTCACAACACAAAACTCAACAGGAAATCTCATAAGCTCCGTTAGTGCAAGAAGGAAAAACCACCACATAAGTTATTGTAATGAACTCATTATTTATTTATATTGGTGTTAAACCTATTGTATTCCAACTTCTCTATTGTTCATACCCCTACATACTAGCCATAGATGCATCAAAATAAGCAAACAACACACGAAAAGCAGAATCTGTCAAAAACCGAACAATCTGTAAATCTCAAATACTTCTGGAACTCTAAAAATCCTACCACAATAGGAAGTCCTGGGAAATTTATCTATTGATCTGCAGAAAAAAGAATCAACGCAAAAGCACATTTCTGTGAATTACTAAAATTATTTTTTGTGGGCGCAAAGTTTTTGTTTTTCAGCAGAATCAAATTAACTATCACCGTAGGTTATCCTATAGGTTCTACTTGGCACAAACACTAATTAAACTTGAAAACACATCTAAACAGAAGGTATATGATAAATTTATTACTAAACAGAAGCAAAAAGCAAAAAAAAGATAAAATTGGGTTGCCTCCCAACTAGCGCTCTCGTTTAACGCCCCTAGCTAGGCATAAAAGCGAGGATAGATCTAAGTAGTGCCATCTTTGGCACTCAATTCATAGGTAGCTCGCATGATAGATTCATAAGGTAATTTGACTTTCTTTCTTGGAAAGTGCTCCATGCCTTTCCTTAATGGAAATTGGAATCTAATATTCCCTTCCTTCATATCAATAATCGCACCAATCGTTCTAAGGAAAGGTCTACCAAGAATAATAGGACATGAAAGATTGCAATCTATATCAAGAACAATAAAATCTACGGGCACTGCTTCGTCTTGAGCTTGTGTTGGTTTTCCTCGAAGAGAATAGGGTGATGCAGCAAGTGTAGCGTAAGTATTTCCCTCAGTTTTGAGAATCAAGGTATCAATCCAGTAGGAGGCTTCTCAAAAGTCCCACGCACCTACACAAACAAACTGAGAACTCGCAACCTACGCAATAAAGGGGTTGTCAATCCCTTCACGGCCACTTGCGAAAGTGAGATCTAATAAAGATAGTATGATAAGATAAATATATTTTTGGTATTTTATAATATAGATGCAAAAAGTAAAGATGCAAATAAAAGTAGATTGAAAACAAATATGATAAGAGATAGACCTGGGGGCCATAGGTTTCACTAGTGGTTTCTCTCAAGATAGCATAAGTATTACGGTGGGTGAACAAATTACTGTCGAGCAATTGATAGAAAAGCGTATAGTTATGAGATTATCTAGGCATGATCATGTATATAGGCATCACGTCCATAACAAGTAGACCGACTCCTGCCTGCATCTACTACTATTACTCCACACATCGACCGACTCCTGCCTGCATCTAGAGTATTAAGTTCATAAGAATAGAGTAACGCATTAAGCAAGATGACATGATGTAGAGGGATAAACTCAAGCAATATGATATAAACCCCATCTTGTTATCCTCGATGGCAACAATACAATACGTGCCTTGCAACCCTTTCTGTCACTGGGTAAGGACACCGCAAGATTGAACCCAAAGCTAAGCACTTCTCCCATGGCAAGAAAGACCAATCTAGTAGGCCAAACCAAACTGATAATTCGAAGAGACTTGCAAAGATAACTCAATCATACATAAAAGAATTCATAGAAGATTCAAATATTATTCATAGATAAACTTGATCATAAACCCACAATTCATCGGATCTCGACAAACACACCGCAAAAAGAGTTTACATCGAATAGATCTCCACAAGAGAGGGGGAGAACATTGTATTGATATCCAAAAAGAGAGAAGAAGCCATCTAGCTAATAACTATGGACCCGTAGGTCTGTGGTAAACTACTCACAACTCATCAGAGGGGCAAGGATGTTGATGTAGAAGCCCTCCGTGGTCGATTCCCCCTCCGGCAGAGTGCTGGCGAAGGCTCCAAGATGAGATCTCGCGGATACAGAGGGTTACGGTGGTGGAAATTGTGTTTCGTGGTGCCCCTGGATGTTTTCGGGGTACGTAGGTATATATAGGAGGAAGAAGTACGTCGGTGGCCGCCCGAGGGGCCCACGAGACAGGGGGTGCACCCTACAGGGGGGGCCCTCCTATCTCATGGGGGCCTTGGCTACTTCTTGACTTGCACTCCAAGCTCTCCGGATCACGTTCGTTCCAAAAATCATGCTCCCGAAGGTTTCATTCCGTTTGGACTCCGTTTGATATTCCTTTTCTTCGAAATACTGAAATAGGCAAAAAAAACAGCAATATGGGCTGGGCCTTCGGTTAGTAGGTTAGTCCCAAAAATGATATAAATGTGTAAAATAAAGCCCATAAACATCCGAAAGAGGTAATATAATAGCATGGAACAATCAAAAATTATAGATACGTTGGAGACGTATCAAGCATCCCCAAGCTTAATTCATGCTCGTCCTCGAGTAGGTAAATGATAAAAAGAGAATTTTTGATGTGGAATGCTACCTAGCATAATTCATAATTTAATTTTCTTTATTGTGGCATGAATGTTCAGATCCAAATGATTCAAAATAAAAGTTCATATTGATAAAAGAAATAGTAATAGTTCATGCATACTAATCAAAGTAATCATGTCTTCTCAAAATAACATGGCAAAAGAAAGTTCATCCCTACAAAATCATATAGTTAGGCTATGCTTCGCTTTCGTCACACAAAGATGTTCCCAACTTCTATACCCCCTATGACAAGCCAAGCAATTGTTTCATACTCAAATAATCTCAAACTTTTCCAACCTTCATGCAATACATGAGCGTGAGCCATGGATATAGCACTATGGGTGGAATAGAATATGATGATAGGGATTGTGTGGAGAAGACAAAAACAGAAAGTCTCATATTAACGAGGATAATCAACGGGCTATGGAGATGCCCATCAATTGATGTCAACATGAGGAGTAGGGATTGCCATGAAACAGATGCACTAGAGCTATAAATGAATGCTCAACAAAAGAAAGCTAGTGGGTGTGCATCCAACTTGCTTGCTCATGAAGACCTAGGGCATTTGAGGAAGCCCATCGTAGGAATATACAAGCCAAGTTCTCTAATGAAAAATTCCCACTAGTATGAAAGAGACAACTTATGAGACTCGCTATATGATAAACATGGTGCTACTTTGAAGCAAAATATATGAGACTCACTACATGAAGAACAAGGTGCTACTTTGAAGCACAAGTGTGGAAAAAGAGATAGTAACATTGCCCTTTTCATTTATTTTCTTTTTTTCTTTTTTTTCTTCTTTTTATTTTTTGGTGGGCCTTTCTTTTTTTTCTTTTTGGCCTTTCTTCTTTTTTTTTCCTTTTTTTCTTCTTTTTTTGGGCAATGTTCTAATAATGATGATCATCACACTTCTATTGATTACAACATAAGAATTACAACTCGAAACTAGAACAAGATATGACTCTATATGAATGCCTCCGGCGGTGTACCGGGATGGTGCAATGAATCAAGAGTGACATGTGTGAAAAATTATGCATGGTGGCTTTTCCACAAATACGATGTCAACTACATGATCATGCAATGGCAATATGACAAAAGTAAAGTATGTCAAGATAATGATGAGCGGAACAGTGGAAAGTTGCATGGCAATATATCTCAGAATGGCTATGGAAATGCCATAATAGGTAGGTATGGTGGCTGTTTTGAGGAAGATATAAGGAGGTTTATGTGCGATAGAGCGTATCGTATCACGTGATTTGGATGCACCGGCGAAGTTTGCACCAACTCTCAAGGTGAGAAAGGGCAATGCATAGTACCGAAGAGGCTAGCAATGATGGAAAGGTAAAATTGTGTATAATCCATGGACTCACATTAGTCATAAAGAACTCATATACTTATTGCAAAAGTTTTATTAGCCCTCGAAGCAAAGTACTTCTACGCATGCTCCTAGTGGGGAGGTTGGTAGGAGTTAACCATCGCGCGCCCCCGACCTCCACTCAAGGGAAGGCAATCAAAAGAGCACCCCATGTAATAAATTTGTTACACAAATTTCACCATACGTGCATGCTACGGGACTTGCCAACTTCAACACAAGTATTCTTTAAATTCACAATCACCCAACTAGCATGACTTTAATATCACCACCTCTATATCTCAAAACAATTATCAAGTATCAAATTGATCATAGCATCCAATTCACTTCCTATGATAGTTTTTATTATACCCAACTTGGATGCCAATCATTCTAGGACTAACTTTATAACCATAGCAAATACCATTCTGTTCTAAAAGAATCTCAAAATATAAGTGAAGCATGAGAGATCAACAATTTCTACAAAATTAAACCACCGCCGTGCTCTAAAAAGTATAAGTGAAGCGCTAGAGAAAAACTATGTAGCTCAAAAGATATAAGTGAAGCACATAGAGTATTCTAATAAATTCCAAATAAAGTGGGTTCCTCCCAAAAGGTGTGTACAGCAAGGATGATTGTGGTAAACTAAAAATCAAAGACTAATATCATACAAGACGCTCCAAGCAAAACACATATCATGTGGTGAATAAAAATATAGCTCCAAGTTAAGTTACCGATAGACGAAGACGAAAGAGGGGATGCCTTACGGGGCATCCCCAAGCTTAGGATTTTGGTTATCCTTGAATATCTTGGGGTGCCATGGGAATCCCCAAGCTTAGGCTCTTGCCCATCCTTATTCCATAGTCCATCAAATCTTTACCCAAAACTTGAAAACTTCACAACAAAAAACTCAACAGGAAATCTCATAAGCTCCGGTAGTGCAAGAAAGAAAAACCACCACATAATGTACTGTAATGAACTCATTCTTTATTTATACTGGTATTAAAGCTACTGTATTCCAACTTCTCTATGGTTCATACCCACCGATACTAGCCATAGATGCATCAAAATAAGCAAACAACACACGAAAAACAGAATGTGTCAAAAACAGAATAGTCTGTAGCAATCCGTAACTTTCGAATACTTCTGGATCTCTAAAACTCCTACCAAAATAGTAATTCCTGTGAAATTTGTCTATTGATCTACAAAAAAAATAATCAATGCAAAATCACATTTCTGTGAATTACTAAAATTATTTTCGTGCGCGAAGAGTTTCTGTTTTTCAGCTGAATCAAATTAACTATCACCGTAGGTTATCCTATAGGTTCTACATGACACAAACACTAATTAAAACATGAAAACACATCTAAACAGAAGCTAGATGAATTATTTATTGAACAACAACAAGGAAAAATATTGGGTTATCTCCTAACAAGCACTTTTCTTTAAAGCCTTTTTAGCTAGGCATTGAGATTTCAATGATGCTCACATGAAAGACAAGAATTGAAGCATAGAGAGAGCATCATAAAACATGTGACAAACACACTTAAGTCTAACATACTTCCTATGCATAGGTTTTTTATAAGCAAACAAATTATCAAGGCAAGCAAAAACTAGCATATGCAAGGAAGAAGACGATAGCAATCTCAACATGAAGAGAGGTAATTTAGTAACATGAAATTTTGTAGAACCATATTTTCCTCTCTCATAATAATTACATGTAGGATCATAAGCAAATTCAACAAAATAGCTATCACATAACATATTCTCAACACGATCCATATGTATGCAAAGTTGACACTCTTCCACGATAGTGGGATTAACATTAACTAAAGTCATGACCTCTCCAAGCCCACTTTTATCAAAAATATTGTAAGATTGAACATACTCCAAATGTGTGGGATCTAAAGTTGACACTCTTCCAAACCGACTTTAAATATTATGAATCTCATATTCACCATGGGGCTTAAAGAAGTTTTCAAAGCTATAAGAAGAACCACCCCAATCATGATCATTGCAACAAGTAGTAGACATAGCAGAACTAGCATCCCCAAGCTTAGGGTTTTGCATATTATTAGCACAATTGACATCAAGAGAATTTATAGTAAAATCATTGCAATCATGCTTTTTTTTCAAGGAGTTATCGTGAATCTCTTCATAAATTTCTACATCATAATTTTTAGATTCATGGATTTCGAGCAAAGCTTCATAAAGATAATGTAGTGAACAAAACTCACTAGCAATTGATTCATCATAATTGGATCTCTTAAAAAGATTAGCAAGCGAATGAGGATCCATAGATCTTAGGTTCTCTGTTTAGCGATAAATAAACAACTATTACAACCAAACGAGCAAACGAGCCAAATAAGACATCAAAGCAAACAAAAAGAGAACAGAAGAAGGGCGAATAAAACGGCAAGGGTGAAGTGGGGGAGAGGAAAACGAGAGGCAAATGGCAAATAATGTAATGTGAGGGAGATGAGTGTTGGGGAACGTTGCATAAAATAAAAAAAATTCATACGTTCACCAAGATCAATCTATGCGTTCATCTAACAACGAGAGAGGGGAGTGCATCTACACACCCTTGTAGATCGCGAGCGGAAGCGTTCAAGAGAACGAGGTTGAGGGAGTCGTACTCGTCGTGATCCAAATCACCGGAGATCCTAGCACCGAACGGACGGCACCTCCGCGTTCAACACACGTACGGTTAGCATGACGTCTCCTCCTTCTTGATCCAGCAAGGGGGAAGGAGAGGTTGATGAAGATCCAGCAGCACGACAGCGTGGTGGTGGATGCAGCAGGGCTCCCGGCAGGGCTTCGCCAAGCGTCTGCGGGGGAGAGAGGTGTAGCAAGGGGGAAGGGAGGAGCCAAGTGCAAGGGTGCGGCTGCCCTCGCCCCCCCTCTTTATATAGGGTCCCCAGGGGGGCGCCGGCCCTAGGATATTGAATCTCCAAGGGGGGCGGTGGCCAAGGGGGTGGCTTGGCCCCCAAGGCAAGTGGAGGCGCCCCCCCACCCTAGGGTTTCCAACCCTAGGCGCAGGGGGGGCCAAGGGGGGCGCACCAGCCCACCAGGGGTTGGTTCCCCTCCCCACTTCAGCCCACGGGGCCCTCCGGGATAGGTGGCCCCAACCGGTGGACCCCCGGGACCCTTCCAGTGGTCCCGGTACAATACCGGTGACGCCCGAAACTTCCCCGATGGCTGAAACTCGAATTCCCATATATAATTCTTTACCTTCGGACCATTCCGGAACTCCTCGTGACGTCCGGGATCTCATCCGGGACTCCGAACAACTTTCGGTTTGCTGCATACTAATATCTCTACAACCCTAGCGTCACCGAACCTTAAGTGTGTAGACCCTACGGGTTCGGGAGACACGAAGACATGACCGAGACGGCTCTTCGGTCAATAACCAACAGCGGGATCTGGATACCCATGTTGGCTCCCACATGCTCCTGATGATCTCATCGGATGAACCACGATGTCGAGGATTCAAGCAACCCCGTATACAATTCCCTTTGTCAATCGGTATGTTACTTGCCCGAGATTCGATCATCGGTATCCCAATACCTCATTCAATCTCGTTACCGGCAAGTCACTTTACTCGTACCGTAATGCATGATCCCGTGACTATACACTTGGTCACTTTGAGCTCATTATGATGATGCATTATCGAGTGGGCCCAGAGATACCTCTCCGTCATACGGAGAAACAAATCCCAGTCTCGATCCGTGTCAACCCAACAGACACTTTCAGAGATACCCGTAGTATACCTTTGTAGTCACCCAGTTATGTTGTGACGTTTGGTACACCCAAAGCACTCCTACGGTATCCGGGAGTTACACGATCTCATGGTCTAAGGAAAAGATACTTGACATTGGAAAAGCTCTAGCAAACGAACTACATGATCTTGTGCTATGCTTAGGATTGGGTCTTGTCCATCACATCATTCTCCTAATGATGTGATCTCGTTATCAATGACATCCAATGTCCATAGTCAGGAAACCATGACTGTCTGTTGATTAACGAGCTAGTCAACTAGAGGCTCACTAGGGACATGTTGTGGTCTATGTATTCACACGTGTATTATGATTTCCGGATAATACAATTATAGCATGAATAAAAGACAATTATCATGAACAAGGAAATATAATAATAATCCTTTTATTATTGCCTCTAGGGCATATTTCCAACAGTCTCCCACTTGCACTAGAGTCAATAATCTAGTTACATTTTGATAAATCAAACACCCATAGAGTTCTGGTGTTGATCATGTTTTGCTCGCGGAAGAGGTTTACTCAACGGATCTGCGACATTCAGATCCGTATGTACTTTGCAAATATCTATGTCACCATCTTGAACATTTTCATGGATGGAGTTGAAATGACGCTTGATGTGCCTGGTCTTCTTGTGAAACCTGGGCTCCTTGGCAAGGGCAATAGCTCCAGTGTTGTCATAGAAGAGAGTGATCGGCCCCGACGCATTGGATATGACTCCTAGGTCGGTGATGAACTCCTTCATCCATATTGCTTCATGCACTGCCTCCAAGGCTGCCATGTACTCCGCTTCACATGTAGATCCCGCCACGACGCTCTGCTTGCAACTGCACCAGCTTACTGCTCCACGATTCAACATATACACGTATCCGGTTTGTGACTTAGAGTCATCCAGATCTGTGTCGAAGCTAGCGTCGACGTAACCCTTTACGATGAGCTCTTCATCACCTCCATATACGAGAAACATGTCCTTTGTCCTTTTCAGGTACTTCAGGATATTCTTGACCGATGTCCAGTGTTCCTTGCTGGGATTACTTTGGTACCTTCCTACCAAACTTACGGCAAGGTTTACATCAGGTCTGGTACACAACATGGCCTACATAATAGATCCTAGGGCTGAGGCATAGGGGATGACACTCATCTCTTCTCTATCTTCTACCGTGGTCGGGCATTGAGCCGAGCTCAATCTCACACCTTACAATACAGGCAAGAACCCTTTCTTGAACTGATCCATATTGGACTTCTTCAATATCTTATCAAGGTATGTGCTTTGTGAAAGACCTATGAGGCGTCTTGATCTATCCCTATAGATCTTGATGCCTAATATGTAATCAGCTTCTCCAAGGTCCTTCATTGAAAAACACTTATTCAAGTAGGCCTTAAAGCTGTCCAAAAGTTCTATATCATTTCCCATCAAAAGTATGTCATCTACATATAATATGAGAAATGCTACAGAGCTCCCACTCACTTTATTGTAAACGCAGGCTTCTCCATAAGTCTGCATAAACCCAAATGCTTTGATCATCTCATCAAAGCGAATGTTCCAACTCCGAGATGCTTGCACCAGCCCATAAATGGATCGCTAGAGCTTGCACACCTTGTTAGCATTCTTAGGATCGACAAAACCTTTCGGCTGCATCATATACAGTTCTTCCTTAAGATGTCCGTTAAGGAATGCCGTTTTGACGTCCATCTGCCATATCTCATGATCATAGTATGCGGCAATTCCTAACATAATTCGGATGGACTTCAGCTTCGCTACGGGAGAGAATGTCTCATCGTAGTCAACCCCTTGAACTTGTCGATAACCCTTAGCGACAAGTCGAGCTTTATAGATGGTAACATTACCATCCGCGTCCGTCTTCTTCTTAAAGATCCATTTGTTTTCTATCGCTCGCCGATCATCAGGCAAGTCTGTCAAAGTCCATACTTTGTTTTCATACATGGATCCTATCTCGGATTGCATGGCTTCAAGCCATTTGTTGGAATCTGGGCCCACCATCGCTTCTTCATAGTTCGAAGGTTCACCGTTGTCTAACAACATGATTTCCAGGACAGGGTTGCCATACCACTCTGGTGTGGAACGTGTCCTCGTGGACCTACGAAGTTCAGTAGCAACTTGATCTGAAGTACCTTGATCATCATCATTAATTTCCTCTCCAGTCGGTGTAGGCACCATAGGAACATTTTCCTGAGCTGCACTTCTTTCCGGTTCAAGAGGTAGTACTTCATCGAGTTCTACTTTCCTCCTACTTACTCCTTTCGAGAGAAACTCTTTTTCCAGAAAGGATCCGTTCTTGGCAACAAAGATCGTTCCCTCGGATCTTAAGTAGAAGTTATACCCAATGGTTTCCTTACGGTATCCTATGAAGACGCATTTTTCCGACTTGGGTTCGAGCTTTTCAGGTTGAAGTTTCTTGACATAAGCATCGCATCCCCAAACTTTTAGAAACGTCAGCTTAGGTTTCTTCCGAAACCATAATTCATACGGTGTCGTCTCAACGGATTTAGACGGAGCCCTATTTAAAGTGAATGTAGCTGTCTCTAGAGTGTATCCCCAAAATGATAGCGGTAAATCGGTAAGAGACATCATAGATCGCACCATATCCAATAGAGTGCGATTACGATGTTCAGACACACCGTTACGCTGAGGTGTTCCAGCTGGCGTGAGTTGTGAAACGATTCCACATTTCCTTAAGTGCGTACCAAATTCATGACTTAAATATTCTCCTCCACGATCTGATCGTAAGAACTTTATCTTTCGGTCACGTTGATTCTCTACCTCATTTTGAAATTCCTTGAACTTTTCAAAGGTCTCAGACTTGTGTTTCATCAAGTAGACATACCCATATCTACTCAAGTCATCACTGAGAGTGCGAACATAACGATATCCTCCGCGAGCCTCAACGCTCATTGGACCGCACACATCGGTATGTATGATTTCTAATAAGTTGGTTGCTCCCTCCATTGTTCTGAAGAACGGAGTCTTGGTGATTTTGCCCATGAGGCATGGTTCGCATGTGTCAAATGATTATAATCGAGAGACTCTAAAAGTCCATCAGCATGGAGCTTCTTCATGCGCTTGACACTAATGTGACCAAGGCGGCAGTGCCACAAGTATGTGGGACTATCGTTATCAACTTTACATCTTTTGTTATTCACACTATGAATATGTGTAACATTACGTTCGAGATTCATTAAGAATAAACCATTGACCATCGGGGCATGACCATAAAACATATGTCTCATATAAATAGAACAACCATTATTCTCGGATTTAAATGAATAGCCATCTCGTATTAAACGAGATCCAGATACAATGTTCATGCTCAAACATGGCACTAAATAACAATTATTAATGTTTAAAACTAATCCCGTAGGTAAATGCAGAGGTAGCGTGCCGACGGCGATCACATCGACCTTGGAACCATTCCCAACGCGCATCGTCACCTCGTCCTTCGCCAGTCTCCGCTTATTCCGCAGCTCCTGCTTTGAGTTACAAATATGAGCAACGGCACCAGTATCAAATACCCAGGAGCTACTACGAGCACTGGTAAGGTACACATCAATTACATGTATATCACATATACATTGTTGCCGGCCTTCTTGTCCGCTAAGTATTTGGGGCAGTTCCGCTTCCAGTGACCCTTCCCTTTGCAATAAAACCACTCAGTTTCAGGCTTGGCTCCACTCTTTGACTTCTTCCCGGCAACTGGTTTACCGGGCGCGGCAACATCCTTGCCGTCCTTCTTAAAGTTCTTCTTACCCTTGCCTTTCTTGAACTTGGTGGTTTTATTGACCATCAACACTTGATGTTCCTTTCTGATTTCTACCTCTGCTGACTTCAGCATTGAAAATACTTCAGGAATAGTTTTCACCATCCCCTGTATATTGTAGTTCATCACAAAGCTCTTGTAGCTTGGTGGGAGGGACTGAAGGATTCTGTCAATGACGGCCTCGTCCGGGAGGTTAATGTCCAGCTGGGACAGGCGGTTGTGTAACCCAGACATTTTGAGTATGTGCTCACTGACAGAACTATTTTCCTCCATCTTATAACTATAGAACTTGTCGGAGACTTCATATCTCTCGACCCGGGCATGATCTTGGAAAACCATTTTCAGCTCCTCGAACATCTCATATGCTCCGTGTTGCTCAAAACGCTTTTGGAGCCCCGGTTCTAAGCTGTAAAGCATGCCACACTGAACGAGGGAGTAATCATTAGCACGTGTCTGCCAAACGTTCAAATCATCTTGCAGTACTGGGAGAGCAGGTGGGCCACCTAGCGGTGCTTCTAGGACATATGTTTTCTTGGCAGCTATGAGGACGATCCTCAGGTTCCGGACCTAGTACGTATAGTTGCTGCCATCATCTTTCAGCTTGGTTTTCTCTAGGAACGCCTTGAAGTTCATGTTGACATGAGCGTTGGCCATTTGATCTACAAGAATTTTTTGCAAAGATTTTAGACTAAGTTCATGATAATTAAGTTCATCTAATCAAATTATTTAATGAACTCCCACTCAGATTAGACATCCCTCTAGTCATCTAAGTGTTACATGATCCGAGTCGACTAGGCCGTGTCCGATCATCACGTGAGACGGACTAGTCATCATCTGTGAACATCTCCATGTTGATCGTATCTTTCATACGACTCATGTTCGACCTTTCGGTCTCTTGTGTTTCGAGGCCATGTCTGTACATGCTAGGCTCGTCAAGTTAGCCTAAGTGTTTTGCATGTGTAAATCTGTCTTACACCCGTTGTATGTGAACGTTAGAATCTATCACACCCGATCATCACGTGGTGCTTCGAAACAACGAACTGTCGCAACGGCGCACAGTTAGGAGGGAAACTTTCTTGAAATTATTATGAGGGATCATCTTATTTACTACCGTCGTTCTAAGTAAACAAGATGCAAAAACATGATAAACATCACATGCAATCAAATAGTAGTGACATGATATGGCCAATATCATATAGCTCCTTTGATCTCCATCTTCGGGGCTCCATGATCATCTTCGTCACCGGCATGACACCATGATCTCCATCATCGTGTCTCCATGAAGTTGCTCGCCAACTATTACTTCTACTACTATAGCTAACGGTTTAGCAGTAAAGTAAAGTAATTACATGGCGTTAAATCATTGACACGCAGGTCATACAATAATTAAGACAACTCCTATGGCTCCTGCCGGTTGTCATACTCATCGACATGCAAGTCGTGATTCCTATTACAAGAACATGATCTCATACATCACAATATATCATTCATCCTTCATCACAACTTTTGGCCATATCACATCACAAAACAATTGCTGCAAACACAAGTTAGACGTCCTCTAATTGTTGTTGCATCTTTTACGTGGCTGCAATAGGGTTATAGCAAGAACGTTTTCTTACCTACGAAAAAGGCACAACATGATTTGTCAACTTATATTTACCCTTCATAAGGACCCTTTTCATCGAATCCGCTCCAACACAAGTGGGAGAGACAGACACCCGCTAGCCACCTTATGCAACTAGTGCATGTCAGTCGGTGGAACCTGTCTCACGTAAGCGTACGTGTAAGGTCGGTCCGGGCCGTTTCATCCCACAATATCGCTGAAGCAAAATAAGACTAGTAGTGGCAAGAAAGTTGACAACATCTACGCCCACAACAGATTTGGGTTCTACTCGTGCAAAGAGAACTACGCATAGACCTAGCTCATGATGCCACTGTTGGGGAACGTTGCATAAAATAAAAAAAATTCCTACGTTCACCAACAGCAATCTATGAGTTCATCTAGCAACGAGAGAGGGGAGTGCATCTACATACCCTTGTAGATCGCGAGCGGAAGCGTTCAAGAGAACGAGGTTGAGGGAGTCATACTCGTCGTGATCCAAATCACCGGAGATCCTAGCGCCGAACGGACGGCACCTCCGCGTTCAACACACGTACGGTCAGCGTGATGTCTCCTCCTTCTTGATCCACCAAGGGGGAAGGAGAGGTTGATGAAGATCCAGTAGCACGACGGCGTGGTGGTGGATGGAGCAGGGATCCCGGCAGTGCTTCGCCAAGCGTCTGCGGGAGAGAGAGGTGTAGCAAGGGGGAAGGGAGGCGCCAAGTGCAAGGGTGCGGCTGCCCTCCCTCCCCCCTCTTTATATAGGGTCCCCGGGGTGGCGCTGGCCCTAGGAGATTGAATCTCCAAGGGGGGGAGGCGGCCAAGGGGGTGGTTTGCCCCCCAAGGCAAGTGGAGGCGCCCCCCACCCTAGGGTTTCCAACCCTAGGCACAGGGGGGCCAAGGGGGGGCGCACCATCCCACCAGGGGCTGGTTTCCCTCCCCACTTTAGCCCACGGGGCCCTCCGGGATAGGTGGCCCCACCCGGTGGACCCCCGGGACCCTTTCGGTGGTCCCGGTACAATACTGGTGACACCCGAAACTTTCCAGATGGCCGAAACTCGACTTCCCATGTATAATTCTTTACCTCCAGACCATTCCGGAACTCCTCGTGACGTCCGGGATCTCATCCGGGACTCCGAACAACTTTCGGTTTGTTGCATACTAATATCTCTACAACCCTAGTGTCACCGAACCTTAAGTGTGTAGACCCTACGGGTTCGGGAGACACGTAGACATGACCGAGACGGCTCTCCGGTCAATAACCAACAACGGGATCTGGATACCCATGTTGGCGCCCACATGCTCCTCGATGATCTCATCGGATGAACCACGATGTCGAGGATTCAAGCAACCCCGTATACAATTCCCTTTGTCAATGGGTATGTTACTTGCCCGAGATTCGATAGTCGGTATCCCAATACCTCGTTCAATCTCGTTACCGGCAAGTCACTTTACTCGTAACATAATGCATGATGCCGTGACCAGACACTTGGTCACTTTGTGCTCATTATGATGATGCATTACCGAGTGGGCCCAGAGATACCTCTCCGTCGTACGGAGTGACAAATCCCAGTCTCGGTCCGTGTCAACCCAACAGACACTTTCGGAGATACCCGTAGTATACCTTTATAGTAACCCAGTCATGTTGTGACGTTTGGTACACCCAAAGCACTCCTACGGTATCCGGGAGTTACACGGTCTCATGGTCTAAGGAAAAGATACTTGACATTAGAAAAGCTCTAGCGAACGAACTACACGATCTTGTGCTATGCTTAGGATAGGGTCTTGTCCATCACATCATTCTCCTAATGATGTGATCTCGTTATCTATGACATCCAATGTCCATAGTCAGGAAACCATGACCGTCTGTTGATTAACGAGCTAGTCAACTAGAGGCTCACTAGGGACATGTTGTGGTCTATGTATTCACACATGTATTACGATTTCCGGATAATACAATTATAGCATGAATAAAAGACAATTATCATGAACAAGGAAATATAATAATAATCCTTTTATTATTGCCTCTATGGCATATTTCCAACAATGAGTTTGTGATGGGTACTTGGTATGTCTTGACTTGAGAGAAGACCTACCCGGCAACGGCGCTAGAAATCCTTCTTGCTACGTCTTGAGCTTGCGTTGGTTTTCCTTGAAGAGGAAAGGGTGATGCAGCAAAGTAGCGTAAGTATTTTCCTCACTTTTTGAGAACCAAGGTATCAATCTAGTAGGAGGCTCCTCAGAAGTCCCACGCACCTACACAAATAAACAAGAACCTCGCAACCAACGCAATAAAGGGGTTGTCAATCCCTTCACGGCCACTTGCGAAAGTGAGATCTGATTGAGATAATAAGATAAGATAAATATTTTTGGTATTTTTATGATGTAGATGGAAAAGTAAAGATGCAAATAAAAGTAGATGGAAAACTTATATGATAAAAGATAGAGTCGGGGGCTAGGTTTCACAAGTGGCTTCTCTCAAGATAGCATAAGTATTACGGTGGGTGAACAAATTACTATCGAGAAATTGATAGAAAAGCGCATAGTTATGAGATTATCTAGGCATGATCATGTATATAGGCATCACGTCTGTGACAAGTAGACCGAAACGATTCTGAATCTACTACTATTACTCCACACATCGACTGACTCCTGCCTGCATCTAGAGTATTAAGTTCATGAAGAACAGAGTAACACATTAAGCAAGATGACATGATGTAGTGGGATAAACTCATGCAATATGATATAAACCTCATCTTTTTATCCTCGATGGCAACAATACAATACGTGCCTTGCTGCCCCTGTTGTCACTGGGAAAGGACACCGCAAGATTGAACCCAAAGCTAAGCACTTCTTCTACTACAAGAAAGATCAATCTAGTAGGCCAAACCAAACTGATAATTTGAAGAGACTTGCAAAGATAACTTAATCACACATAAAAGAATTCAGAGGAGATTCAACTATTTCTCATAGATAAACTTGATCATAAACCCACAATTCATCGGATCTAGACAAACACACCGCAAAAAGTGTTACATCGAATAGATCTCCAAGAAGATCGAGGAGAACTTTGTATTGAGATTCAAAGAGAGAGAAGAAGCCTTCTAGATAATAACTATGGACCCGAAGGTCTGTGGTAAACTACTCACAACTCATCAGAGAGGCCTTGGAGATGATGTAGAGGCCCTCCGTTGTCGATTCCCCCTCCGACGGAGCACCGACAAAGGCTCCAAGATGGGATCTCGTGGATACATAAGGTTGCGGCAGTGGAATTAGGTTTTCGTGGTGCTCCTGGATGTTTTCGGGGTACATGGGTATATATAGGAAGAAGAAGTAGGTCGGTGGACGCTCGAGGGGCCCACGAGGGTGGGGGGCACGCCCACCCCTAGGGGGCGCGCCGGGCACCCTCGTGGCCGCCTCGTCTGTTGCTTGACTTACACTCCAAGTCCCCTGGATTGCGTTTGTTCCAAAAAGATCGCTCCTGAAGTTTTCATTCCGTTTGGACTCCGTTTGATATTCCTTTTCTTGGAAACACTGAAATAGGCAAAAAAACAGCAATTCGGGATGGGCCTCTGGTTAGTAGGTTAGTCCCAAAAATGATATAAAAGTGTAGAGTAAAGTCCATAAACATCCAAAACGGGTAATATAATAGCATGGAACAATCAAAAATTATAGATACGTTGGAGACGTATCAGCTTCTCAAATCCTTTGTCAGGCGCACCATTCTCTGCCTTCCACTAGTGCAATTGCAGTACGGTACCGAGTTTTGTGTTGCCATCTTCGCAATTGGGGTACAAACCTTTTTCGTGATCCTCTAGCATGCGATCGAACTTCAGCTTCTCCTTTTCACTTTTGCACAATCTCCTTGCATCAGCAATGACCAAGCGGAGATCATCATCAGCCACATCGTCTGGTTCCTCTTGAGCTTCAACAGCTTCCCCCGTTGCAGTATCACCATATTCAGGGGGCACATAGTTGTCATCGTCCTATTCTTCTTCATTGTCTTCCATCATAACCCCTATTTCTCCGTGCTTGGTCCAAACATTATAGTGTGGCATGAAACCCTTATAAAGTAGGTGGGTTTGAAGGGTTTTTGAGTCAGAGTAAGACTTCATATTCCCACATATACGATGGACAACACATAAAACCATTATGCTTGTTTGCCTCAGACACTTCGAGAAAATTATGCATGCCCTTAATGTACTCGGAGGTGTGTCTGTCACCGTACATCCATTGCCGGTTCATCTGCGTGCATTATATATAATTAAGTGTGTCAAAAACCATTACAGAATATCATGAATAGATAACTAAGTGACCAAATTAATAGAAGTTCATCATCACATTAAAACTAAAGTACATACATAGTTCTCATGGAACAACATATAGCTCTTCAGAGCATCTAATTAATTAAACCATACGTTGAAACTATGTAAAACATTTCAATGCGAAAACAAATGCGATCATAATTGCAACCAAGGTAACAATTGATCAAACGACATGATGATACCAAGCCTCGGTATGAATGACATATTTTCTAATCTTTCTAATCTGCAAGCGCATTGCATCCATCTTGATCTTGTGATCATCGACGACATCCGCAACATGCAACTCCAGTATCATCTTGTCCTCCTCAATTTTTTTAATTATTTCCTTCAAGAAATTGTTTTCTTATTCAACTAAATTTAACCTCTCGACAATAGGGTCGGTTGGAATTTCCGGTTCACATACCTCCTAGATAAAAAAATCTATATCACATTGGTCGGCATAATTTTCATAAACAATAAATGAACCAAATAGTTATAATAGATAATATATATGTCAGGACCCCGACTCGATGTCACATCGATCTAGCCGGTAACACCTCATATCACTTTGCGGCCTCACGCACGGTATCCCCACGGGTGTCGCCTTACCTTTGCCCGGGACCGTTTGCGCCTTTTGGCTCACGTATATGATAGTGTCGCTAGCATCCATATGATAAGGAGCCCGGGCTGACATGACTAGTCGTAAACCCAAAGTGGCACAGACTTACAGGGACAGGCATTCATGACCCAGCTTCGAACGTGTCGGTCATCAGCAAGTGGGTCCGGGCTGTAGCACTGGCTAGCAGGACTCCGGTACTCAAAGCGTGACATTTCCCCGAAGGGACAGACACCGGAACGAAGAAGGACACATGCCGGCCAGCCTACATTGACTTATAATTAAACACTACCGAGTTCAGGTGGAGAACCATCAACGAGGGTATCGAAGTCTTGTGCATTACCATGGATTAACACTTAACTCCTTTTCTCGAACAAATCAGTCAGTGGCTTGGGGTGCTACGGAACACATATGGAATGGAGGTTGCAAGTCTCCGAACCACAGAATACTTTCGCACGTATGCATGACTGATTTGGGATGATTCCAAAGAAGCAACATTGACTTTCTCGAATCCACGGCGGCAACTTGCATCAGATGCACATGAATTAAAGGAAGTCACTACCTTCATCCAAACATATGCTTCATGAGCTAGCATGAACAAATGCTTTCAAAAGTTTCCAACACTAGCTTAATGTTCAGCAAAATTATGGAGAAAACAAGGATGTTGTCAATGGGCTCAACAACAATTCATCTAGGTTTCCTTTTTAAAAGGAATTCCATAGTTAAGTGAACACGGTGATAGCATTGGTCAGACCAAAGATGTAATGGTGTATGCTCGAGGGATCAACCACGAATAAGACAACATTATGAGCATCATTGGTACTGGTTTGATTTGACGATAGCCCACACTCAAATCAAAGGATTGATAAGACAATAGGTCCAGCAACTGATCACAGGGACCAACCGATGAAGATATCATCTTTCTTCAACACACACTACACAAGATTATCCCTTTGGAACGAACTAAGTCAGGCAAGCTTTTATCCTCCAACTCTCCAAGTTGTTGTCTAGCTTAACCAACTAGCTCAGGGATATCTAACACCGATTCTTGGAGATAAGGTGGTTCACAAGAAACCAACTTGATCACGAGCTCAACATAACGGTCAGGTGACGACCTGGTGATACTTCCGAGAAGATATTCAGAAAATCATGAACCACCGGTATGTTACTAAGCTCGAGAACAATCTCGCTTTTGAGGGCAAGACGATATGATCTAATGAGTGAGGATTTGACAAGATCCTAACTCATCAATCGAAGGGTGCACCGAAATAAGGGCTAGGTAGCACGATCAGTCTTAGAAGGATGATTCAAAAACCAACACGCTAAGAATGAAATTATTGTCCCTTAACTACCAAGCAACGAGGTTGCTGGGAGTATTGATTTCACACATCACAATTCATTTGTCGGTATTCCGGTTGCATCAACACGATGGCCGAGGAATGACCAATGATGGTGAGAGGTATTACTACGTCAAAATTCATGAAAGTTGGTGCAGTTCTCATGACAATTCTGACATAAAGGGGGTAATACTCCAAGGTAGAACAGAACCAAAAGCTGGATTGGCATTTGATCTGCGGAATACAACTACTTTGACCCAATCCTAGATATGGATGAGGTACTGGAGTTTGTTTCTCCTATTCATTCTAAAATAGAATGGCTTGGCGGACCACAAGGGTAATAGGCATCGACGAACGAATGCACGCATACTCTTGACTATCAATTGATAGGCGAGGGTCGGAAACAACTAAGATGGGACAACTCAAAAGAACATATGATTTTCTGAGTTGTGGATGCATGGATTAGCATGTCGAACGAAGTTCAACATATTTCTTCCGGATAACCCATGCAGAAAGGTAGAACTGGCAGAGCCACAATATATAATGGAGAACTCATCAAGAATAATCCTGTTGTGATATTTCAGTTCAACGAGGAACTTCTGCCATAAGTAGTTCATGGTATTTGGAAGAAGAAGATACCACGGACTTCAAGGACTATCGCAAAGGTTACTAATATCCTAAAGGCACTAGCAATTACTATCAACATGAAGTAGGTAGAGTGAATCTCGGGTTCAAGAACCCAAGAACAGAATACCTATTACTAAGTAGCATCACGGGATGCTTTCGAGAATGATGGCCAGAATCATCATACTGGGAACACAAATCATGGCTAAATTACTAGATGATCCCCTAAGACACCTAGGGTCATAATAATATCTCCAACATATATGTCAAGGTAACGGAGTACCTCAACTCACTGATTAGTGTGGTTAATCTGGCCCATGGGAACATTGAAACGGGAAGAAAGGATTTGCAAATGCATCAGACTACTTAGAAACCTGGGATGACTCGGACAGCATAACGGCTGTAAATGCTCAGAAAAGATTTGAGACATTCACAAAAATGGTGGCATAACCACTCAGAAGCACAATATCAAGGTTTCGAGATCAACAATTAACATACGGAAGTAGTAGGAACTGAACTGAGACTTAAATCCAACAATCTTATAAGTCCACTGATTAGTAACACGTGATCCTAATAGAAAGAAGAGATAGCCTAGTTCTTAATCCCCATAGAAGAGAAGATGATGACTCAGATCAGAAGGCCATGAGGTATAAGGAGTAAAAAGAGCCTTACGTTCCATCCCACAATCAATTCCCCTACATATAACTAAAGAATTTCTAGACTCAACATCGACCAGTTTGGCTTGGTAATCCTACAGGCAGTCAAGCTCTGATACCAACGCTGTCAGGACCCCGACTCGATGTCACATCGATCTAGCCGGTAACACCTCATATCACTTTGCGGCCTCACGCACGGTATCCCCACGGGTGTCGCCTTACCTTTGCCCGGGACCGTTTGCGCCTTTTGGCTCACGTATATGATAGTGTCGCTAGCATCCATATGATAAGGAGCCCGGGCTGACATGACTAGTCGTAAACCCAAAGTGGCACAGACTTACAGGGACAGGCATTCATGACCCAGCTTCGAACGTGTCGGTCATCAGCAAGTGGGTCCGGGCTGTAGCACTGGGCTAGCAGGACTCTGGTAAACCGGGCTGTAGCGGGCTAACAGGACTCCGGTACTCAAAGCGTGACATTTCCCCGAAGGGACAGACACAGGAACGAAGAAGGACACATGCCGGCCATCCTAAGTGTTCCAGAGCAGTAGCAAGCTACCATGGCTCAGCGGTAACACTAGGAGACATTTCCCGGTAAGAGAGGCTACTAAAGATAAACAACTAGATAGTCAGATCCCACACATACCAAGCATTTCAATAACATACACACAATATGCTCGATATGTGCAATACAACATGGCATCACAAAATGACTCTACGACTCAAGTAGTTTATTCAATAGGCTCCGAGGAGCGAGACATTACAAACATGGGTCTCATGACCCAACAATCAGAGCATACAAGTCAAGGCACAAGCGGAAGCTATCATGTCTGAGTACAGACATCTATAAATGAAAAAGGCTGAGAAGCCTGACTATCTACCAGATCCTGCCGAGGGCACAAGATCGTAGCTGAGGTATCAAGCTAAACGTCGAAGTCCACGCGGAACTACTAGCGAGACCGAAGTCTCTCTGCAAAACATAAAATAGGCAAACGTGAGTACAAATGTACCCAGCAAGACTTACATCAGAACTATCTACATATGCATCATTATCAACAAAGGGGATGGTGGGGTTTAACTGCAGCAAGCCAGCTTTGACTCGGTGGCTATCCTGAACTACGACTGCAAGTAACTCTTTTGAGGTGGCGCACACGAGTCCACATATTCACCATATCAATACACCACTATGGATCCGCTCCCGTCTCCCTACGAGAACGCCATCCATAGCACTCACGCTTATCTTGCGCATTTTAAAGTATCCACTTTCACTTGTCTATGAACTGATATAAGCAACCCAGAAGTCCTTTTCCGTGGACACGGCTATTCGAATAGATTAGGGTAACCCTGCAGGGGTGTACTTCTTCACACACGCTCTCACCACTTACCGCCGTTTACACGACATGTACTCGGCAACCTTCAAGCGGAAGCCCAACATGGGTGTCGGCCACGGCCTACCTAAACACCTAAGTCTCTAGTCCAGGTTTATCGCCTATTCGGGTTCCATCCATGAGGAGATCCGGCCGGAGTTTCGCTCACAGCCCCAAACGATGTGAACAGGGTTCCCGAGACACCAAACGGGCGCCCGGTACACCGTGCCACGTGCCTACCGCATCACAGCCCACCCCTACGGTCAGCGCTGCCCACGGCCTCCAGCATACTACAAACACCAGAAACTACTTGCAACTCCTGGACAGAGGACAAGGGTGATTAAGAAGCCGAGAGGGTCCATTGGTTTCGGGCCCAATGCGTGGTAGTAGCTGAATCATGGATCACAAACACAGAACTCAGTTCCTGAGGACGGCTGCAATGAGACAACCCACCATGTACTCCTACATGGCCTCTCACCGCTACCTTTACCAAATCGTGTTCACACACACTTAGCTCACACACAGTAGGACATGTTCACACACCTCTGATTCATCCCCGATGAATCAGACCTGACTCAACTCTAAGCAGTAGCAGGCATGACAAACAAACATGAATGAGTAGGCACAACAGGGCTCAAACAACTCCTACTCATGCTAGTGGGTTTCATCTATTTACTGTGGAATGACAGGTCATGCAAAGGATAAAGGGGTTCAGCTACCGCAGCAAGTAACAGATGAATCGATGTTGTCCTAATGCAGTAAAAGAGAGCAGGAGCGAGAGAGTGGGATTTTATCGGAATGAACAAGGGGGTTTTGCTTGCCTGGCACTTCTGAAGATAACATTGAGTCTTCATCAGTGTCAACGATCACATCATCGGTATCACGTCTATCGAGAGGGGACAGATACCGGCAAATACAGAAAAACACGATCAATGCAATGCACAATATGATGCATGCTATGACATGGCAATATGAATGTGTTTTGGGCTAATGCACCTAAAACCAGATTAAATGAAGTTGGTTTGAATCCAAGATTCAAATTCAAACTCCATATGTGGATATTTAAATGCCATTAGTATGATTTGTGCTAAACAGAAGCTATAAGTTGTTCTAACATGCATGAAAATGGTACAGATGGATTCCTTGAATTTTTCTGATAATTTTTCATATATAATTTATTTAATTTGGAGCTACGGTTGAATTTCTATGAATTTTAGAAGTTTTAGGCATTTTCTGAATTTTCCTGAATATTTAGAATTAAAATAATTCCAGAAAATGAATTATGGCGTCAGCATTGCGTCACTATGACATCAGCAGGTCAACAGACGCTGCTGGTGGTCAAACCTGACCAGTGGGGTCCACTGGTCAGTGACTGAGGCTGGTTAGTGTCAATGGCAGGTGGGGCCGGGTCAACAGACACGCCAGCAGGTCAATACTGACATGTGGGGTCGGTCAACGTCCATGTCAGCGTGGTCAAAGCTGACGGGTGGGGCCCATGTGGTTAGTTAAACTAAACAGAAAAAATACTAATCCTAATTAGGCGCAGGGGCCCACATGGCAGTGGCTCATAGGGTGATTAGCCCCTAATTAAGTGGCCACATCGGCCCGCCGGAGTTTGGCCGGCGGTGACCACAGAGCACGGCGGAGCACGCCGGACTTGTGCTAGGGGCTTCGGATTCGCGCGCTGAGGGCACCGGGGCGTAGCCCGGGCTCTCCCGCAACTGATGGGGTAGGTGGGAGGCTGCGGGGACGCCGGGGCTCACCGGAGTGGAGGCCGCGGCGGCTGCCGGAGCTCGGGTTTGGGCGGAGCGAGGTTATGGAGCGCTAGGGGGCTGGCTGAGGGGGCTATGCGGACTCCTGGGGCAGCTAGGAGCACGCTAGGCTCGTCGGACTGGCCGCAACAGCACGTCAGTGCCATGCCCGGCGTCCATGGCGGACGGCGGCGCTCGGTACGGTGGCTAGCATGGCTACTGCACGGGAGACCAACGGGGAGAGAGGGGAAACGTAGGAGAGCTCACGGAGGGGCTAGCGGAGGAGACGACGAAGTCGGGGAAGCTCTGGACGCGCCGAATCGGTGGAGTCGATCTCCGGGCACCGGAGGTGAAGACGACGATGCTCCGGTCGACTGCGGCCTCCCCTGGTCGCGTGCGTCGCGTGGGTAGCTTCACAGGGTCAGGGCGGAGCTCAGGGATGCATAGTGGGAGCGAGGGGGTGGCTGTGGCCCCGGTAACGGCGTCGGCGGCGATGGGCTCCGCTCGGGCGCGTGCAGGGAGGGAAGCAGAGGAGGGAACGGGGTCCAGGGGAAGAGAGGGGAGGTGCAGGGGGCGAGGGGAAGTGCGTGGTGTCACCAGAGGGCTCGGGGAGGAAGCAGGAGGTGGCCAGAGCAGGGTGGAGGTGGCGCGCACGGCGGCGTCGCGGTGTCCGCGTCCTTCTGGCGAGGAGGAAGACGACAGGGGAGGGAGTGGAGATGGGCTGGGCCGCGCTGGAGGAGCTGGGCCAGGTAAGTGGGCTGAGGTGAGCGCCAGGTAGTCCTCTGCTCTGTTTTATTTTATTTTTTTCTGTTCTGTTTATTTTTATTTAATTTATTTTGCCACTGTTTTGAATTTAAAATAATTCAAACAATGCCAAAAACTCCTCTGAATATTTTATATTGCTAGATGGACTTTTCCAAAAGCTTATAAAATATTTCAGGGGTATTTGAAATTATATTCTAATTATATGAATATAATTCAAATTCAAATAGCTAATGAATTAAATCCAAAGTCCCAAAAATAAATCCTTAAAAATGTTCAATATTTTGGTTGGGACCAGAACCCTTACCAAAAATTATCAAACATTTAAGAAGAGCATTTTGGAGCAATGAATGAGATTTCTAGGGTTTTTGCCCCTCTTTTATTTAAGTTTTTGAGGCTTCCAAAATTCCCTCAGTTCAAATTTTCAGAATTTAAACATGATGCACACATGAGCTAGCCTAGAGCACTACCAGCAGCTAGGGATGTGACAACTCACCCCCACTAAACAAGAATCTCGTCTCGAGATTCAAGCGTAGGGTAGGATGAAGGGGAAACGCAAACTAGTACAATCTTCACGATCCAGGGTGCACTTCAGTTGAACGTTGATTCATTCACCATCATTGTCTTGATGTCTTGTTCTGAGAAATCCTGCCAACATGACATGGAGGGAAGAAGGAGACTCTAGAAGGGTCGATCTCCTCGAAGATCGAACAACTCAAGATTAACTTACGGAATGAGACATAGAACCATCTCTCGGGTTGAGACACGAGATACACATCAAGAGGGGTGGAAAGAAACGGATGACGAAGGTTCACTAGGTGGACAACAATTCCACACTTAAGAAGGTGGTGAACGGTTGTCAACGTAGCGAGGAGTTGAGTTGCCATGATACCTCAACGAGACATCCTGGAGGGGGGGGGTGATTCGTAGATATATCCCCTTAAGTGGCAAAAGAATTACCTTTGATTCAGAGATCATTGAAACTCTTTAAACCAGCCTAGGACAATTCTCGAGCGATCGTTTGGAGGGGGTCGGTAGAATGGCATACTCGGACTTGGATGATGTGGATTACCTTGTTGAAGACAACGTAATGGATGAATTTGCTTATCACCGGAAATGGAAGAGACCCATGGTAGAATGGCACATTGGCGGTGCAAGCTGGGAACAAAATGCAAATGTTGGGAATGATTCTGGTAACTAGGGAAGAACCCAACAATAGAGAGTGAATTCACTATTTGAGAAGGTCATAGCATTGCCGAGGGAACTGAGAGCATCCCAATTAGAGATGATGATAACACCTAACGCTTGAGCGTGCTCTCAAGAACTTGAGCATTTCCACATTCATCAAGGTTTTACCAACATCTGTGTCAAGGATCCTGGCAACACAACATACTACCATGATGAATAGCGATGGACGATGCAGATGCGAAGGAGGATAACACTTTCTCAGATTTCACCTTAGCGAGGCCAAGCAAATAAAATCTGGATGATCGACCGAGAGACATTTAGCACTCCGCTTCTAATGTTCTCCTTGATGTGCTAGCGTAATCCACCCATAGATATGGTTTGATATCTAGAACATCAAGTAAAAAGGTCGGACTTCGGAACACAGAAATCCATAGGGGCAACTAGGGAGTAATCCTACGAAATCCCTATGGGGAGGTGGCCAACTTCCTCAAATAGGATACTATAATAACAGGTCTACCGGATGGTTGTGTTGGCCACGACATCCACTTTACCGGTTATTGCGCGACCAATATTATAATTCTTGGGAAATATTCCAACCATCATATCTGCCTGAGATTCAGATCTGGTTGGTGTCAGGATATTCCAGACTCATCGAGTCTAGGAAGAAAAACGGAAGTTTGCAACACAAATCAACGAGATGACGTTGCGAGATTCTCGGGGAATGAACTACGATAGCAAGCTCCAAACATGAGCTGGTTCTGCTACTAACATGTGAACACGTTGTCCCAGACAAGCATGGCCACGTAGCAGTCTTATAATTAAACACTACCGAGTTCAGGTGGAGAACCATCAACGAGGGTATCGAAGTCTTGTGCATTACCATGGATTAACACTTAACTCCTTTTCTCGAACAAATCAGTCAGTGGCTTGGGGTGCTACGGAACACATATGGAATGGAGGTTGCAAGTCTCCGAACCACAGAATACTTTCGCACGTATGCATGACTGATTTGGGATGATTCCAAAGAAGCAACATTGACTTTCTCGAATCCACGGCGGCAACTTGCATCAGATGCACATGAATTAAAGGAAGTCACTACCTTCATCCAAACATATGCTTCATGAGCTAGCATGAACAAATGCTTTCAAAAGTTTCCAACACTAGCTTAATGTTCAGCAAAATTATGGAGAAAACAAGGATGTTGTCAATGGGCTCAACAACAATTCATCTAGGTTTCCTTTTTAAAAGGAATTCCATAGTTAAGTGAACACGGTGATAGCATTGGTCAGACCAAAGATGTAATGGTGTATGCTCGAGGGATCAACCACGAATAAGACAACATTACGAGCATCATTGGTACTGGTTTGATTTGACGATAGCCCACACTCAAATCAAAGGATTGATAAGACAATAGGTCCAGCAACTGATCACAGGGACCAACCGATGAAGATATCATCTTTCTTCAACACACACTACACAAGATTATCCCTTTGGAACGAACTAAGTCAGGCAAGCTTTTATCCTCCAACTCTCCAAGTTGTTGTCTAGCTTAACCAACTAGCTCAGGGATATCTAACACCGATTCTTGGAGAGAAGGTGGTTCACAAGAAACCAACTTGATCACGAGCTCAACATAACGGTCAGGTGACGACCTGGTGATACTTCCGAGAAGATATTCAGAAAATCATGAACCACCGGTATGTTACTAAGCTCGAGAACAATCTCGCTTTTGAGGGCAAGACGATATGATCTAATGAGTGAGGATTTGACAAGATCCTAACTCATCAATCGAAGGGTGCACCGAAATAAGGGCTAGGTAGCACGATCAGTCTTAGAAGGATGATTCAAAAACCAACACGCTAAGAATGAAATTATTGTCCCTTAACTACCAAGCAACGAGGTTGCTAGGAGTATTGATTTCACACATCACAATTCATTTGTCGGTATTCCGGTTGCATCAACACGATGGCCGAGGAATGACCAATGATGGTGAGAGGTATTACTACGTCAAAATTCATGAAAGTTGGTGCAGTTCTCATGACAATTCTGACATAAAGGGGGTAATACTCCAAGGTAGAACAGAACCAAAAGCTGGATTGGCATTTGATCTGCGGAATACAACTACTTTGACCCAATCCTAGATATGGATGAGGTACTGGAGTTTGTTTCTCCTATTCATTCTAAAATAGAATGGCTTGGCGGACCACAAGGGTAATAGGCATCGACGAACGAATGCACGCATACTCTTGACTATCAATTGATAGGCGAGGGTCGGAAACAACTAAGATGGGACAACTCAAAAGAACATATGATTTTCTGAGTTGTGGATGCATGGATTAGCATGTCGAACGAAGTTCAACATATTTCTTCCGGATAACCCATGCAGAAAGGTAGAACTGGCAGAGTCACGATTTATGAATGGAGAACTCATCGAGAGCACTCTTGTTGTCATCTTTTGGTTCAGAAGAACTCCTGCCAAGAATGGTTCATGGTAATTGGAAGAAGATACCACGGACTTCAAGGACTATCGCAAAGGTTACTAATATCCTAAAGGCACTAGCAATTACTATCAACATGAAGTAGGTAGAGTGAATCTCGGGTTCAAGAACCCAGGAACAGAATACCTATTACTAAGTAGCATCACGGGATGCTTTCGAGAATGATGGCCAGAATCATCACACTGGGAACACAAATCATGGCTAAATTACTAGATGATCCTCTAAGCACTTAGGGTCATAATAATAATTCCAACATATATGTCGAGGTAATAATTACCTCAACACACCGATTAGTGTGGTTAATCTGGCCCAAAGGAACATCGAAGCGGGAGGAAGGAATTTGCAAATGCATCAGACTACTTAGAAACCTGGGATGACTCGGACAGCATAACGGCTGTAAATGCTCAGAAAAGATTTGAGACATTCACAAAAATGGTGGCATAACCACTCAGAAGCACAATATCAAGGTTTCGAGATCAATAATTAACATACAGAGGTAGAAACTGAACTGAGGCTTAAATCCAACAAACTTATAAGTCTACTGATTAGTAACACGTGATCCTAATAGAAAGAAGAGATAGCCTAGTTCTTAATCCCCGTAGAAGAGAAGATGATGACTCAGATCAGAAGGCCATGAGGTATAAGGAGTAAAAAGAGCCTTACGTTCCATCCCACAATCAATTCCCTTACATAACTAAAGAATATCTAGACTCAACTTCGACCAGTTTGGCTTGGTAATCCTACAGGCAGTCAAGCTCTGATACCAACGCTGTCAGGACCCCGACTCGATGTCACATCGATCTAGCCGGTAACACCTCATATCACTTTGCGGCCTCACGCACGGTATCCCCACGGGTGTCGCCTTACCTTTGCCCGGGACCGTTTGCGCCTTTTGGCTCACGTATATGATAGTGTCGCTAGCATCCATATGATAAGGAGCCCGGGCTGACATGACTAGTCGTAAACCCAAAGTGGCACAGACTTACAGGGACAGGCATTCATGACCCAGCTTCGAACGTGTCGGTCATCAGCAAGTGGGTCCGGGCTGTAGCACTGGGCTAGCAGGACTCCGGTACTCAAAGCGTGACATTTCCCCGAAGGGACAGACATCGGAACGAAGAAGGACACATGCCGGCCAGCCTAAGTGTTCCAGAGCAGTAGCAAGCTACCATGGCTCAGCGGTAACACTAGGAGACATTTCCCGGTAAGAGAGGCTACTAAAGATAAACAACTAGATAGTCAGATCCCACACATACCAAGCATTTTAATAACATACACACAATATGCTCGATATGTGCAATACAACATGGCATCACAAAATGACTCTACGACTCAAGTAGTTTATTCAATAGGCTCCGAGGAGCGAGACATTACAAACATGGGTCTCATGACCCAACAATCAGAGCATACAAGTCAAGGCACAAGCGGAAGCTATCATGTCTGAGTACAGACATCTATAAATGAAAAAGGCTGAGAAGCCTGACTATCTACCAGATCCTGCCGAGGGCACAAGATCGTAGCTGAGGTATCAAGCTAAACGTCGAAGTCCACGTGGAACTACTAGCGAGACCGAAGTCTCTCTGCAAAACATAAAATAGGCAAACGTGAGTACAAATGTACCCAGCAAGACTTACATCAGAACTATCTACATATGCATCATTATCAACAAAGGGGATGGTGGGGTTTAACTGCAGCAAGCCAGCTTTGACTCGGTGGCTATCCTGAACTATGACTGCAAGTAACTCTTTTGAGGTGGCGCACACGAGTCCACATATTCACCATATCAATACACCACTATGGATCCGCTCCCGTCTCCCTACGAGAACGCCATCCATAGCACTCACGCTTATCTTGCGCATTTTAAAGTATCCACTTTCACTTGTCTATGAACTGATATAAGCAACCCAGAAGTCCTTTTCCGCGGACACGACTATTCGAATAGATTAGGGTAACCCTGCAGGGGTGTACTTCTTCACACACGCTCTCACCACTTACCGCCGTTTACACGACATGTACTCGGCAACCTTCAAGCGGAAGCCCAACGTGGGTGTCGGCCACGGCCTACCTAAACACCTAAGTCTCTAGTCCAGGTTTATCGCCTATTCGGGTTCCATCCATGAGGAGATCCGGCCGGAGTTTCGCTCACAGCCCCAAACGATGTGAACAGGGTTCCCGAGACACCAAACGGGCGCCCGGTACACCGTGCCACGTGCCTACCGCATCACAGCCCACCCCTACGGTCAGCGCTGCCCACGGCCTCCAGCATACTACAAACACCAGAAACTACTTGCAACTCCTGGACAGAGGACAAGGGTGATTAAGAAGCCGATAGGGTCCATTGGTTTCAGGCCCAATGCGTGGTAGTAGCTGAATCATCGATCACAAACACAGAACTCAGTTCCTGAGGACGGCTGCAATGAGACAACCCACCATGTACTCCTACATGGCCTCTCACCGCTACCTTTACCAAATCGTGTTCATACACTTAGCTCACACACAGTAGGACATGTTCACACGCCTCTGATTCATCCCCGATGAATCAGACCTGACTCAACTCTAAGCAGTAGCAGGCATGACGAACAAACATGAATGAGTAGGCACAACAGGCTCAAACAACTCCTACTCATGCTAGTGGGTTTCATCTATTTACTGTGGAATGACAGGTCATGCAAAGGATAAAGGGGTTCAGCTACCGCAGCAAGTAACAGATGAATCGATGTTGTCCTAATGCAGTAAAAGAGAGCAGGAGCGAGAGAGTGGGATTTTATCGGAATTAACAAGGGGGTTTTGCTTGCCTGGCACTTCTGAAGATAACATTGAGTCTTCATCAGTGTCAACGATCACATCATCGGTATCACGTCTATCGAGAGGGGACAGATACCGGCAAATACAGAAAAACACGATCAATGCAATGCACAATATGATGCATGCTATGACATGGCAATATGAATGTGTTTTGGGCTAATGCACCTAAAACCAGATTAAATGAAGTTGGTTTGAATCCAAGATTCAAATTCAAACTCCATATGTGGATATTTAAATGCCATTAGTATGATTTGTGCTAAACAGCAGCTATAAGTTGTTCTAACATGCATGAAAATGGTACAGATGGATTCCTTGAATTTTTCTGATAATTTTTCATATATAATTTATTTAATTTGGAGCTACGGTTGAATTTCTATGAATTTTAGAAGTTTTAGGCATTTTCTGAATTTTCCTGAATATTTAGAATTAAAATAATTCCAGAAAATGAATTATGGCGTCAGCATTGCGTCACTATGACGTCAGCAGGTCAACAGACGCTGCTGGTGGTCAAACCTGACCAGTGGGGTCCACTGGTCAGTGACTGAGGCTGGTTAGTGTCAATGGCACGTGGGGCCGGGTCAACAGACACGTCAGCAGGTCAATACTGACGTGTGGGGTCGGTCAATGTCCATGTCAGCGTGGTCAAAGCTGACGGGTGGGGCCCATGTGGTTAGTTAAACTAAACAGAAAAAAATACTAATCCTAATTAGGCGCAGGGGCCCACATGGCAGTGGCTCATAGGGTGATTAGCCCCTAATTAAGTGGCCACATCGGCCCGCCGGAGTTTGGCCGGCGGTGACCACAGAGCACGGCGGAGCACGCCGGACTTGCGCTAGGGGCTTCGGATTCGCGCGCTGAGGGCACCGGGGCGTAGCCCGGGCTCTCCCGCAACTGATGGGGTAGGTGGGAGGCTGCGGGGACGCCGGGGCTCGCCGGAGTGGAGGCCGCGGCGGCTGCGGGAGCTCGGGTTTGGGCGGAGCGAGGTTACGGAGCGCTAGGGGGCTGGCTGAGGGGGCTATGCGGACTCCTGGGGCAGCTAGGAGCACGCTAGGCTCGTCGGACTGGCCGCAACAGCACGTCAGTGCCATGCCCGGCGTCCATGGCGGACGGCGGCGCTCGGTACGGTGGCTAGCATGGCTACTGCACGGGAGACCAACGGGGAGAGAGGGGAAACGTAGGAGAGCTCACGGAGGGGCTAGCGGAGGAGACGACGAAGTCGGGGAAGCTCTGGACGCGCCGAATCGGTGGAGTCGATCTCCGGGCACCGGAGGTGAAGACGACGATGCTCCCGTCGACTGCGGCCTCCCCTGGTCGCGTGCGTCGCGTGGGTAGCTTCACAGGGTCAGGGCGGAGCTCAGGGATGCATAGTGGGAGCGAGGGGGTGGCTGTGGCCCCGGTAACGGCGTCGGCGGCGATGGGCTCCGCTCGGGCGCGTGCAGGGAGGGAAGCAGAGGAGGGAACGGGGTCCAGGGGATGAGAGGGGAGGTGCAGGGGGCGAGGGGAAGTGCGTGGCGTCACCAGAGGGCTCGGGGAGGAAGCAGGAGGTGGCCAGAGCAGGGTGGAGGTGGCGCGCACGGCGGCGTCGCGGTGTCCGCGTCCTTCTGGCGAGGAGGAAGACGACAGGGGAGGGAGTGGAGATGGGCTGGGCCGGCTGGGCCGCGCTGGAGGAGCTGGGCCAGGTAAGTGGGCTGAGGTGAGCGCCAGGTAGTCCTCTGCTCTGTTTTATTATTTTTTTCTGTTCTGTTTATTTTTATTTAATTTATTTTGCCACTGTTTTGAATTTAAAATAATTCAAACAATGCCAAAAACTCCTCTGAATATTTTATATTGCTAGATGGACTTTTCCAAAAGCTTATAAAATATTTCAGGGGTATTTGAAATTATATTCTAATTATATGAATATAATTCAAATTCAAATAGCTAATGAATTAAATCCAAAGTCCCAAAAATAAATCCTTAAAAATGTTCAATATTTTGGTTGGGACCAGAACCCTTACCAAAAATTATCAAACATTTAAGAAGAGCATTTTGGAGCAATGAATGAGATTTCTAGGGTTTTTGCCCCTCTTTTATTTAAGTTTTTGAGGCTTCCAAAATTCCCTCAGTTCAAATTTTCAGAATTTAAACATGATGCACACATGAGCTAGCCTAGAGCACTACCAGCAGCTAGGGATGTGACAATATACCACATCCGAATCATAGGCAGGATGAGGGTCGACGGGGGCAGATACCAAAACGATCGCACTATGTAATAAGAAGCAATAATAAAAGTAAGAAAATTATGCAAGTATCTATCTAAACATACAAGTAAGAATTTTTTCCTTTCAGAAAGAAGATAAGAACAAGTGGCTCACCAAGGTGGTGCCGGCGACGAGATCGGCGCGGGCGATTGACAGGGATGAAGACGGGGACGGGACGTGACAGACCGCTAAACCTAGGCAAATATTGAGGAAAATTGAGATTTGAGGTCGAGCTTGGAGAGGAGAAAGATTAAGTAGTGTGGCTCGGGCATTCCATCGAACACCTCATGTGCATAGGAGGTGAGGTAGAGCACCACAAAGCCCTCCCCTCGCTAGCCAGACAAAACAGAGCAGCGTAGAGTGCTCTACTCAACGGCGAGGGGGTATATATAGGCACATCATTGGTCCCGGTTCGTGGCATGAACCGGGACTAAAGGAAACCCTTTGGTCCCGGTTCATGCCACAAACCAGGACCAATGATGATGGGCCAGGAGCAAGGCCCATTGGTCCCGATTCGTCCCACCAACTGGGATCAAAGGGGTCAGACGAACAGGGACCAATGCCCCCACGAGGCCCGGCAGGCCCCCTGGCCTCATGAACCGGGACCAATGCCCACATGGGTCCCGGTTCATAACTGAACCGGGACTAATGGGCTTATCTGGCCTGAACGAAAGCCCTATTTTATACTAGTGGTCTTGTCTGGCAAGGTTCAGTTAATAGGCTTATGTTTTGCATTACTGTAAACCTTGGACAAATAGTTGTAGCCATTTCAGAGACGTGACAGCAACATAGACCTACACTAATGGCCTTCGAATTTCATGGTCAGATTTGTTTCCCACGATGTAGGCGCGGTCAAGCCCACGCCAGGTTTATGATGTCACCAAGCAAAGAAAAGCATGGGTAGCTTCCAAACTGGGCGGTGCATTTTTTTCAATAATGGGCATTAATTTATTTATTTGTTTTTTAACACAGTACAGACACAAACGCTTATACATACGCGCAAACACTCATGCCTATGAATGCGCACACACACCCTACCACTATGAGCACCTTGGGGAGACTGAGCCGGCATATCATCTTGAGATTTACAACAACCTTTGCAACAACACTATGTCAGGAACTAGGAACCACGCACGCTCCCGCTCCCCCGCTCCCGCTAGGGTTTCCCCTACCGCCGGCTGACCCTAGCCCCTTCCCACCGCCGCAGGCCACCCGGCGCGGGCGCCCCTTCCCGCCCCCCCTCTCCCCCTCCCCATCCCACCGCCTCTGCTGTATCCCCGGGAGGCGGCCGGGGCGGCGCGCGCCCCCCTTCCATCCTCCCCCTCCCCTGCCGCCGCCGTCAGTCGCCACTAGATTTGGCCGGGTGGTGTCGGCGACGGCGGGCCGTCCCTTACCCATGCACGCTCCTCCTTCCCGGGGTGGGGGGAGGCGGCGGTGGTGCTCGCACTACTAGGAAAAGGGCTATAGATAGGATTGATACTAATGGCGCACTTTGTAAGCAGTGCGCCACTACTATATTCTAATGGCGCACCGGACGGAGGTGCGCCATTAGTGTGGAAGACACTAATGGCGCACCAGGCACACGGTGCGCCACTAGTATTGAATTTTTTTCCATTTTTCCATACACTCTAATGGCGCATGGTGCCAAAGTGCCCCATTACTAGTTCTACCAAGTAATGGCGCACTTTGTAAGCAGTGCGCCATTAGTATATAATTTTTTTTACTTTTTTGCAAAACTGCTAATGGCGCATCGTGTATATTTTCATGGGCACTTTTTGATCTCGATCTCGATCCCACCCGCACCCTCCCCCGCTAGCTCCACCGCCGCCAACGACCCACCACAACCCTCCCCCGCTCCGCCGCCGCCAATGAGCAC
>NC_041393.1:123969015-123969651 GCF_002162155.2 Triticum dicoccoides
CACCGCAACCCTCCCCCGCTCCACCATCGCCGACGAGCACCCGGCCCCCTGCACCCTCCCCCGCTCCACCGCCGCCGCCGATGATATTTTCAAGTAACAAATTTGAACATATTTTTTAAAAAATTATTACTGTTTTTATAAAAAAAAATATTACTGTTATGATTTAAACAAGTTTGAACATATTTAAACACAAATAAATATCAAACAACATTTAAAATGCATAAAAAATATTGGGGAGCCTGGGAATCGAACCCAGGAGCTCCTGCTGTGCTCTGCGTGCTAACCAGTCAGGCTAGTGGGCGAGTTCTGTTGTAGATAGGTTAGGTTGTAGATAGGGCTAGTGGGCTAGATTAAAACAAAATTCTAATGGCGCACCGAGGGGAGGTGCGCCATTAGAATAGTCATACTTATGGCGCACGAGGGGGTGGTGCGCCATTAGAAAGCTTCCCCCCACACTAAATCACCAATCTCTCTAATCTCTCCCCTGCCTCATCGATCTCACCCGCTGCCCCCCGTGTTCGCTGTCCCCCTCGCCGCCCCCCTCGCCTCCTTCACCGTCCCCAAGCCGAGCGCCGCCTCCCTCGCCGTCACCGAGCCAAGCGCCGCCTCCCTCGCCGTCCCTGAGCCGAGTGCCCT
>NC_041393.1:123969787-123977827 GCF_002162155.2 Triticum dicoccoides
TCCCCCCTACCCCCTCTCAACCGTGTCGTCCCCTCAGCGCCGCCCGCCGTCGCCGCGAACCCTAGCTCCGCCGGCGTCGGGGCTGACCACCTCGTCGGCCTCACCAGACCGCAGGCCCTCAAGCCCCACGCCGTCCTCGGCCTCGCCCTCTCCACCGGCGGCGCCCCTTCCTCCGCCCCTGCAGTGCAGCAGCAACAGTAAACAGCCAGGTAAGATGATGATGCATTTTCATTCAGTCTTGCTATTCAGTCTTTCTATCTGTTTGTTGTGAAGCTAAGATGATGAGGACATGGAGCCTTTCTAGCTTAATTTTCACTGCCATAGTGTGGTTTTGGAAGAAGATGAAAACACTGTGATAATATAGTGCAAAGCTATTCGCATTGTGCATGGCAAAGGCATTAACTGGTGATAAAAAGAGTGGTGGAAAGTAGTAATATATAGTGTGTTAAAAACAGGGTGAAGATAAGAATAAGACTGAAGCCACTACACCACACACTGAAGCCACAACTTTGAGCTGTGACGTAGGACGACCAAATAGCTTTGAGCTAAAATATCAGCTCCAGGGCCCACAACTTTGAGCTGTGACGTAGGACGACCAAATTAACCCTAGTACATCAGCAGCTAGCCCACATGCTCGGCAACAACATTGCTAGCTTGAGTTTGACCGTCTATTTTCTAGGAATTACCACACACTTAAATTCAGTACCACTATCACTTTTGCTAATTGCTGTTTTGGCTGCTTGTTTTTTCCTTGCATTTATATTTTCACAGAAACTTTGCCTACTTTTGTGTACTATATATATAATGCACTAAAATACGGGGTATTTTCTTTCCAACAACTTTTGAGTGCACAACCATAGCCCTCCATTAAGAATGTGATCTGAAGAAAATAGTGGTAGGTGCAACTTCCAAGCTAGAACACTAGAAAACCAAAAGATTTCTCACAACTGTCGAAAATACCAGTCTACTTGTCAATGGACCAGTGGCTGATATGCTGCGTCTGCTTAAACATATTTGCCATGCAGCAGATTATATGGCACTTCCCAGAAAGGCTATCAGGAACTAGATTCTGCTTGCCAAGATGGCTGACACAGTACCAAAATCTAGTTGGCTCTCCACCGATGGAAAGCCTTTTGGACGGCAACACCTTTTTGTGCTACAAAATTGAAGTTAGGTTTTGTGGATAGAGCTCGCTGAGACTGAACCTATTTGGGGCCCAATACTAGCTCTTTAGAGGGTATACTGCTTTCTTTTCTTATCTTAAAACATGCTACAAGGGGCAAAGCATGGATCATGACAAAATCAGCTGTTATCTTATTCCAAGATGCACATTTCCTCTGAAACTGACTGAACTGTTCTTAATTTTGTAGGTAGAGGGCAAGATAATTTGTTGGTTGTTTGTTGTCATGTTGTTATTACTTCCATTAGGGCATCTGTTGGTTCATTAACCTTTCTAACATCTGCATATTTCAGGTTTCTGAGGAGGTAAAGGAAGTGAAGTTCAGACAGTGCAGCAGCAGCAACACCTTCAAGGTGAGAAATATGTTCCTATTTATCTTTTTTTGCTCAAGTTCTTCAGTACATCATATAATATAGAGAAGTGCAGATCAAGTCGTACTTGTGATGATGTTGTAGGTACCTCGAGAGGCCCTTGAGTTTGCCGGAATGTCGATTAACTTCCGTTCTGGCAAATTCGGGTACTCCATATGTCCTATTTTCAGCAAAGGTAATGCTGAAATTTTACGTGAATTTTAGCATTACTTTTCTAAAAATAGGACATATGGGGTACTTGCGACTAATGCCTATTATCATGCATGGGTACTAATTGGTCTCTTCTGCTGCTTATCAGAGATGGCGGGAAGCAGCCACTGCCGATCTGCGACACCGTAGTACGAGTTGGATGCTTCCGAGTTCTTCACTATCATACTTGAGGCTTCAGTATCATCCATGACGCAGGTATATAAAACGAGAGATCTCCCCTTCACCCATCTCATTATGATATCTGTTGTTTGCTACATCACTCATTGTCCCAAACTGCAGAGGCTGCCTGATAGTTTTATGAACATGCTGATGGGTGAAGATTCGCCAAATAATGTGAAGCTGCGACAGGCCGGCAGCGGGTTTCACGGGCAGTAGGATGTGCAGTTGGTGATCAAGAAGGGCCACATGTACTTGTCTCGTGGGTGGGAGAAGTTCTAGCGTGCCTACGACCTGCAGCTGGGGTACTTCCTTCTCTTCAGGTACGATGACGACGCCAACATGCTCATCGTGAAGGTGTTCAACAAGACTATGTGTTGCATGCGCTATCCTGCCGATGATGATGCCGGTACGTTCTGCCTCTTCTTATTCCTCTACATTTGGCTTTGTCTCACATCGATTGTTAACGGTCATTGTTGCATTTTGGACAGGTAATGGGAGCAGTAGCAGCGACACTGGCTACAACCAAAGCAGCAACGACTATGGCTGTAGCGAAAGCAGCAGCGATTCTGGCTGTAGCGAAAGCAGCAGCGATTCTGGCTGTAGCAAAAGCAGCAGCGATTCTGGCAGCAACATAGACAACAAGAAGGATGATGCGGACTGGAGTGCGGGAGAAGAGGAGCAGAGTGAGGATGAGGAGCTGCAGGATGACGACGGGCATCAGGCTGAGGATGACCTAGCGCTGGTGGTGGCTGACCAAGGGCGAGAGATGGTGGTGGCTGACCATGGGCAAGAGATGGAGGTGGCTGAGGATGACCTAGCGATGGTCGTGCCTGAAGGTGGCCTCGCGATGGTGGTGGTGCCTGACAATGACCACGCACCGGTGGTGGCGCCAGCGATCCCATAGCTGGGCGACATGACCACGCCAATTGTGGTAGAAGACTACATCCCACTGCCTCCACCGCCTCGCCGCTCTAGGCGCATCAAGGAGAGGAAGGAGAAGAAGGAGAATAACAATGCATGAGAACTGAACTTTGTCAGGTATGTCAGATCTCCTATAGGTTAGCTATCCAAAATGATATATATATATACTTAGTTACCTATGTTATCTCTAATATGCTTAGTTTCCTATAGGTTAGCTTCATTTTTACCTAAGTTGGCTCTAATATACTAACTTAGAGCTTATGTGCTTAGTTTCCTATAGGTTAGCTCCAAAATAACTTATGTTAGCACAAAATGATCAAGTTTACATAATAATCTTATAGTCTTTTTCTTATTCTTCTTCTTTTCCAAAATGACATAGGTTAGCTTCATTTTACCTAAGTTGGCTCTAATATACTAACTAAGAGCTTATATGCTTAGTTTCCTATAGGTTAGCTCCAAAATAACTTATGTTAGCACAAAATGATCAAGTTTACATAATAAGCTTATAGTCTTTTTCTTATTCTTCTTCTTTTCCAAAATGACATAGGTTAGCTTCATTTTACATAAGTTGGCTCTAATATACTAACTTAGAGCTTATATGCTTAGTTTCCTATAGGTTAGCTCCAAAATAACTTATGTTAGCACAAAATGATCAAGTTTTCACAATAAGCTTATAGTCTTCTTCTTATTCTTCTTCTTTTCCAAAACTCTTCTTATTCTTCTTCTAGTGTTCTTCTTCTTCTAGTATTCTTCTAGTCTTCTTCTTTTTCTTCTTCTAACTTCTTGTTTATCATTTTGCAGATTTGATTTAATTGACGGAAGCTTGCATGGATGGAGTGCTTCTTTTCCATTTGTGTTTTTATTTTGTATCAATGTGAAACTTTTGTGAACTGATGGATAACGGTGTTGGATGAACAATGTGAAACTTTTGTAATATGTAACGACGGAACTATGTGTTGGCTATGTATGTATATATGATGAAACTTGTGTGTTGGATATGATTGTTATATGGATGCTTGTTGTATATATATGTGTTGAATATCTCATATGTGAAATAGTGACCTGAGATTAAGAAAAAACAAAAAAAAAAGTAAAAAAATTGTTACTAATGGCACACTACCATGTGGTGCGCTATAAGTATAGCAGATAATAGTGGCGCACTGTGGGCAATACTAATGGCGCACTACGTGGTGCGCCATTAGAATACCAGATTCTAATGGCGCACTAGTGGTGCGCCATTAGTAAAAAATTCTAGTGGCGTGATACTAATGGCGCACTGGTAATGCGCCATTAGTAGGCAAAACCAGTGCGCCATTAGTAGGCCTTTTCCTAGTAGTGTCGGCCGGTGGCGGTTCGGCGTCTTGGTGGCGGAGGCTGGCGGCACTCGCCATGGTGGTGCCACCTCTTGGCGGCTGGGCGATCCGGCGGTGCTAGGCGGTCGGTGGCACGTCCCCGGCCCACATCTGGGCCCGTAGGGCCCCATCTGGGTCCTGGCGGATCGTCTCTGACGCGACCGCGATGCCCTCTGTATGGGGAGGCAGGGGAGCGGCTTGGATTGAGGCAGCAACGCCGAAGGCTTGCCAGCTGCTGCGCAGAGGCGGGAGCTATCTGGGTCTTTGAGGGCCCGGCCGGGAGTGTGGGGCCACGGGCCCGGTAGGCTTCTGCTTTGGTGTACGGTCGGCTACCATCATGGATGATGGAGGTGTGGCCCTCCCGTATGCCGACGGTGTTGCTTCCCTAGTCCCGGCTCCTTTTCTTTGTTGTGCAGACCATCTTCGATGTGCCGTGGTGAGACAGCGTGGGAAGCTTCGTGTCCGTGTTGGCCCAGGGTGGTGGTCGGTTTGGTGGCGAGCTCCGGAGTGCCTAAGGTGGAGGATGGGATCGAGAGAAATCCCTGTTGGCTTGGCCAACACCAACGCGGTGGCGCCTGAGGCTGCTGCCGGACCTACCTTCCTCTCTCCTCGCTGCGTCGGGGCTACCCTTCCTCTCTCCTCGCTGCGTACTGGAAGAAACCATTCGCAGCAGTGTCGTCATCGTCACGTCCCTTCTTGGAGGTGCTGATTGGTACCAGCGCTTCGGAGTCTCGAAGCTTGGTGGGCGATCTCCGATGGACGCAGCGGTCGCGAGGCTTCGTCATTTTTGTCGATCCGCTGTTATCGGTATTTGTATCTGTTATTTTTCTCTTTTATTTTTTTGGCCGTGTTTGTGCTGCTTCCGCCCCAGCTCCTATCGTTGGTTGTATTGGATGGCTGCTTTGTAATGCAAAGCGGGGGAAACCCTTTTTCTCAAATCGTGCACCCTCTTTTTGAGGAGATGGACTTGCGGAAAAGGTTGAAAAGTAGGGCCATCAGCCTTCTGGTACTCGAACGAGCAAGAAAAAGACAGTGTGCGCACGTTAGGAGCTTAAATGAGGGTGATGCCAAAACCAAAAAAACACCTTAATATCAATGGGAGGCGACGAAAGAATTTCATCCACAAGATAAAGAACTATGCTGGTTAGGACACTAATAATGAAGAGAAAAGAGCAGATTATTCTTAGTTTTGAGACTGGATGTGGCCAAGGAATCGTGCATGCTCTCTGCTAAGGAGATGGACTTGCGGAAAAGGTTAAAGGGTAGTGTCATCAGCCTTGCGGTACTCTAGCGAGCAAGACAAAGGCAGTGTGCGCATGTTAGGAACTTAAAGGAGGGTGACGCCAACCACTGGCAGAGGAGCCCAGTGGGCAAGGTGTGGCAGTTGTGCTTGTTTTGGCACCAATATATATAAGCATATACTCCCTTCGTCCCAAAATACTTGTCGAAGAAATGGATAAAATTGGATGTATCTATAACTAAAATACATCTAGGTTCATCCATTTCTCCCACGAGTATTTCCGGACGGAGGGAATACTTATCTTCATGGAAATACCTAAACATATACTGCTTGTTAGTTTTAGACCATGCTAGATCGATTCACCCAAACAAAGCTAGATGAAGCACATAAGTTAGATCCGAAGCACACAAGCAGGCAGCTTGATTGATGTGTTGCCCAGCACATGCCCATCTGACTATGTAGACGTACGTGAACCAGCTCGCTTCCGCTGCACAACGCAGGGTACATTTGGGGCTCCAAGGCACCTATCAAGGTCTAGATCTTCGGCTGGCTTCTCTGTCGTGACAGGTTGAGCACGATGCCGAACTTACACCGGAAGACCATCACCTCTGACTCGATCTGCCCGCGGTGTGCACTCACCAATGAGGATGCCGCGCATGTCGCCATTCTTTGTCCATGCACGATACAGGTGTGGTCCCTCTTGGGGTTGCAGCAACCTCACTCAATCGACCTTCTTTGGGATACTACAACACCGGTCGGCCTTGACATCAACATTTGGCCCACCGTCGCCCTTGCCATACTATGGAAACTATGGGACTCCAAGAAGGCTTGTGTCTTTCGCAATGAACAACACACACCCCTAGATACTCTTCGGAACATTATCTCGGATTTCACGCTTTGGGCCTTTAGGTTTAAGGACCCCGTAAGTAGGGAGGTTGTTGTATCTTGGCGCCTATACCTATCCTCTCGCTGTAACCCGTGATGTAACTTGTCCCTTGGGCCTTTTGAGTAATATATACAGGTGGGGATCCTCCCCCCCCCCCCGGCGATTGTTCGAAAAACAATCGGATCAATTCTCTCCGCTGCTCACTCCTGATGGAACTCGTGACTAGGCGATCCAAAAACAAAAGGGATAAAATTTTGTTGATGCGTGCAACTTGTATTTTTTTGTTTTCTTATGACATATATAAGAGTAAATGATTGACTACCAACACGAAGCGACCCAGTGTTGGGTTTAAGAACATCTTCAAGAGATGATGTATATGCAAAAATAACTATCTTTTGCATCTCTGAGGCCCCAAAACACCTCCCCAATAGATGGTGTAGATGAAAAAAAATTACATTTCCGCCTCCCGAAGATGTAAACTACAACACCTCGCGGTCAAATTTGCATCTCCACTTCTAGGAGATGTAAAACTAACGGCAGCGCCAACCATCCAACCGCCTTCATTTCATTTCCGCTAGCCCGCCTGCCGGCGATTTTTGGCCTGAAACGGGTTGCCTTCGCCCGTCGGGCCATCCCCGACTCCGCCGCTGGCCGCGCAGTCGTAGCTGCCGGCGTCCCGCCGATTTGAGTCTGCTATGCTGATGAGTGCCCGCCTCCCCGCCAGTAATTTGTGCTCGAAAATGCCGCCGCCGCCGTTCATCCATCCATCACTAACTCCTCCGTGACATCGCAGCCTATCTCTGCCACTGCATGCATCTTCTAGACGTCATTAAAAGCTTCAGTGCAGTGTAGTGTGAATTGACTATTATGTATTTGCATCAATTTTTTTAGGGGTCATTATTTTTGTCTAGTTGACAGTTTGTCACACCTTAAATTTTTTTCCACCTTAAGATCAATGGAAGGCGGCGAAAGATTTTCATCCACAAGCTAAAGAACGATCCTACACTACAAAAAAAGACACATCCGTGACATTTTGGGCCGAACAAAAAAAATTTCTGTCATACATATGACACTTATATGACGATAATTGTGACAAAACTCGGTATCAGCATATATAGATGTGGTGGGATCCTACTTCTATGACAAAAAATCATGACAAAAAATGGGCTTTTCGTCCTGGGCGGGCCGGAGACGCAGTTGCATGACATTCTTTGGGCCGTCCATGACGGAAAAAACCATGGTAGAAGTGAGGGGGAGGAAAATTTCGGGGAGTTGCCGGTTATGGTGGGAGGTCGGGGGCCGAGCGATGCGCGTTTCTCTCCTACAGGTACGCGCATGTGTGCGAGGCGTTGGCTATAACTGAACTCGAGCGAGGCGTTGGACTATAACTGAACCCGAGCGATTGCACTGCAGGCTATCACTACTAGGGAAAAGCCTATACACAGAAAGTTACTAGTAGCGAGGGTTAAAAACCCTCGCTACTGCTACTTAATAGTAGCACAGGTTTTAACCCTCGCTACTACTACTTACCAGTAGCGCAGGTTTTAACCCTCGCTACTACTAAGCGGTCTCTACCGTGCCCCCCGGGACATGCCATAGTACTAGCGCGGGTTTTTAAAACCTCGCTACTACTAAGTTTGATAGCAGTAGCGTTGGTTTTTAGCCCTCGCTACTACTAAGTGGTGCCATAGTAGTAGCGAGGGGGTAAAAAACCGTGCTAC
>NC_041393.1:123978188-124011092 GCF_002162155.2 Triticum dicoccoides
ATCGCCTTTTCAGTTTTAAAAAATAAAAGAAAATGATGAAAATGTCAAAAAAATAAAAGAAAATAAGTTTCCCATGTGATATGTGGTCTAGTTGTTGGGAAAATTTGCAAATATGAATTTTGACTTTATTTGCAAAATCTCTCGAAAAATTGTAAAAATGAGCATAACTTTTGCATACTAACTCGGATGAAAAAGTTTTTTATATGAAAAATCATGTACTCGAAAAGTTACATCCAAATTTAACGGGGGCAACCCCGTTAAATATTTTCAAAATCCTCAAAAACCTAACAGAAAAAAAGTTACGGGGCTTTTAACATCTGGAGGCAAAAAAATTCATCAAATTTCAGTTTTTTTTAATTTTTGTTAAATCTGGTCAAACTATGGTCAAACTAATTATTCAAGAATATTAGTGTTACTAAATAATTATTTTAGTTTTTTTTTAATTTTGGTCAAATCTGGTCAAACTATGGTCAAACTATGGTCAAACTGTGGTTAAACTAATTATTCAAGAAATATTAGTGTTACTAATTTTGTAGAACAATAGTTTCAAACTCAAACAGTGAAATGTGTGACTTCATGCCCAAGCGAAATTCCTGAGGTTAATAGGATTGACACCTTACTATTGTCAGGAAAACAACAAGTGCAGACATGGACACGAGGGAGAATAGAACCCGGAAGTTAAGCGTGTTCCGGCTGGAGTAGTGAGAGGATGGGTGACCGTCCGGGAAGTTAGATGATTTGGAATGATAAGGGGTGATTAGAGATTAAATTGAGCAGCGATGAGGGGTGATTAGAGATTTAAGGTTAAAATAATTCAGAAATTTGAAAATTAGGGAAAAAATCGAAATATTTTTAAAAAAAATTCAAAAAAAACAGCGCTGGTAGTAGTAGCGCGGGTTTTTACCCACGCTACTACTAAAGGACGTAGTAGTAGCGCGGGTGGCACCCGCGCTACTGCTATACATTAGCTGTAGCGCCTTATTAGTAGCGCCGGCCACCGCGCTACTAATAGGCCCAAAACCCGCGCTGCTTCTAGGCTTTTCCCTAGTAGTGTATGCGCTACTGAACCCGAGCGATTGATCGATGGCTGTTAACTGAACCCGATGGAGCGATTCCTTCGCTGCTGCTGCTAACTGAAGCCGATCGATGGATGAACAGTGAGCATTGCGGGGGGGTTTGGATGAACAGTGAGCGGTGGCGTTGCCTCTGGATGAACAGGAACCCGGGGTGTGGAGGGCTGGATGAACAGTAGACGGTGGAGGGTTCGCCGTGGAGGGGTGGTTGAACAGGACCCCGTGGTGTGGAGGGCTGGATGAACAGTAGACAGTGGAGGGGTGCCCGTGGAGGGGTGGTTGAACAGTAGCCGGTGGAGTAGCACGCTGTGGAGGCTGGATGAATAGGAGCCCATGGAGGCTGGAGGAGGTCGACGGTAGCCCGTGGAGGCTGGAGGAGGTCGATGGTGGAGATGAACAGTATCCCGTGGAGTCCCGTTTTGCGGTACGCCACACCCCTCCCGATGAACAGGACCCCCGTTTCGACCGTAGGAGGTCCGTTCCGTCCGTTGTGCGGTACGCCACACCCCTCCCGATCAACAGGACCCCCGTTTCGACCGTAGGAGGTCCGTTGCATCCATTTTGCGGTATGCCACACCCCTCCCGATCAACAGGACCCCCGTTTTGACCGTAGGAGGTCCGTTTCCTCTGTTTTGCGGTACGCCACACCCCTTTGATCAACAGGACCCCCGTTTCGACCGTAGGAGGTCCATTTCGTCCGTTTTGCGGTACGCCACACCCCTCCCGATCAACAAGACCCCCATTTCAACCGTAGGAGGTCCGTTTCCTCCGTTTTTTGGTACGCCAGGCCTCGTTTCCATCGCATGTTCCGTCCAAGCCCTCTCGATGAACACGACCACGCATTCCGTTCTGACCCAGCCGGTTGGCTCCCCATGAACACGACGATGATGCTGTTTCTCCGTTTCGATCCAGCCATGTAAGTATGCGCGAGTAGGCGTTCAAGACCCCGCCCGTATGTATACATATGTGGCCGTAGTTTCTTTCTTGCACCCTGGCTGTTGTACGTACGTGTACATGCTACGTGCACGCCTCTACTACGACATGTGCGCGCCTCTACAATGACCAGTATGTACGTACACGTTCGTGACCAGAATGACAACGCTACGTATGCTTCGACCAGGTGGGTCCCGACTGTCAGGCACTTTCTTGCGTGCGAAAATGTAGCTGGTGGGTCCCAGCAGTCAGAGGGGCGAATGGTTTTTTTCCCGGACGCACTTCCTTGCGTGCGAAGGTGTAGCTGGTGGGTCCCAGCAGTCATGGGGGAAACATTTTTTTTCATGAAATACGGTGGCCCGTCCGGTGGGTCCCCGCTGTTAGGTGGAGGAATAATTATTTTCCACGTAATAAGGAGGCACTTCCTTGCTGCGGCCGTGGACCCAGCTGTCAGCCTCTCCACATACAGTCCACGTCCGATGGAAGTCATTCCTTGACCATGTTGACCATGCCGCGCTGAGAGCACCAGGGCGGTGGACGACGGCGAGGCCTAGGAAGGGGATGACGGGGAGTCGGGGAAGACGCGGCAGTGGAAGCCCGCGCCGAGAGGAGTACGAGGGTTCACTGGTTCGGTTGCGGTGTGAGGCTGCCATCGCTGCAGGGCCTGGCCAGCGGTGGGAATAGTAGGGGGCGGTGAGGCCTCCGCGGCAGCACATCCGGCCACGGGAGGCGAGAGCATGTGGCATGACCGGCGCTGCTTTGGGTGGCTGGAGCAAGAAGACCAGAGGTTGAAGAAGCACTACGACCGTTGGATGGACATCGTACGGTCACTTGAGCTAGAATCGTTTATATTGACTAAGTTGACAAAGCCCTCCGTCCCCGTCAACTTAGTAGGCCCACAAGTCAGCCTCCCACCAAGGTGGGTCCCAGCTAGCTGGGGGGTATTAATATTTTTTTGTGTAATAAGGAGGCACTTCCGGTGGGTCCGAGCTGACAGTAGGGGGAACGTTTTTTTCGCGAAATACGGTGGCCCGTCGGGTGGGTCCCAGCAGTCAGGGGCAAACGTTTTTTCACGAAATACTGGTGGCCCGTCCGGTGGGTCCCTGCTGTCAGGTGGAGGAATAATTATTTTCCGCGTAATAAGGAGGCACTTCCTTGCGGCTGCCGTGGACCCAGCTGTCAGCCTCTCCACGTACAGTATTCTTCCAACGGAATTCAGTCGTTAACCACATTGACCACGCCACGCTGAGAGCACCACGGCGGTGGATGACGGCGAGGCCTAGGAAGGGGACGACGCGGAGCCGAGGAAGATGCGGCAGTGGATGCCCACGCAGAGAGGAGTACGAGGGTTCACTGGTTCGGCTGCGCTGTCGTCACCACAGAATAACAGTGGGTGTGGGTGAGTGGAGTGGAGGGATGGCCTGGCCAGTGGTGGGAGTAGTATGGGGCGGTGAGGCCTCCGCGACAGCATAGCCGTCCACGGGAGGCAGGAGCAGGCGGCACGAGCGGTGCTGCTTTGGACGGCTGGAGCAAGAAGACCAGAGGTTGAAGAAGCACTACGGCTGTTGGATGGACATCGTACAGTCAGTCGAGCTAGAATCGTGCATATTGACTAAGTTGACAAAGCCCTTCGTCCCCGTCAACTTAGTAGGCCCACTATACTGGGTCCTAGCTAGCAGGGGGAGTATTCTTTTTTTGCGGCGTAATAAGGAGGCACTTCCTTGCGTGTGAAGGTATAGCTGGTGGGTCTGAGCTGTCAGCGGCGGTAACATTTTTTTTGTGAAATACAGAGGCCCTTTTGGTGGGTCCCAGATGTCAGGTGGAGGAATCATTATTTTGCGCGTAATAAGGAGGCATTTCCTTGCATGCGGCCATGGACCCAGCTGTCAGCCTCTCCACATACAGTCCACTTCTGATGGATGTCGTTCATTGACCACGTTGACCAAGCCACGCCGAGAGCACCAGGGCAGTGGACGATGGCGAGGCCTAGGAAGGGAATGACACGGAGCTAGGGAATACTCGGCAGTTATTTCCCACAGGGAGGAGTACGAGGGTTTACTGGTTCGTCTACCGTCGCCGGAGAATAACAGCATGTGTGGGATTGAGGGTTAGTAGAGGGATAGCTAGGCTAGCGATGGGAGTATGGTGGGGCGGTGAGGCCTGTGCGGCAGCACAGCCGGCCGCAGGGAGGAGGGAGTAGGCAGTCCCGTCGGCGCTTGTTTGAGCGGCTGGAGCAGGAAGAGCAGAGATTGAAGAAGCACGACGGCCGTTGGATGGACATCCAACAGTATACATGCCATCTGTGGAAAGCCTCAAATCTGTGGAAAACAGCATACATCCCATCTGCCATTATTTCAAATAGTTTACAGCCCATTTGCTAATTCTTACGGGTTTTTTGGAGCCCATATTCTTTTTGTTAGCATTACATCCCATATTGTGGCCACGGTTAAAAAATTATACGAAATTTTGCATATGTCGGTGCGGTCTGAACTGTTTTTAATCCTGAAATTTTGAGTCACATTCAGATTGATTTTAAAAATAAATATATATCAATATAAAATCTAATAAATTATCCATGCATAAAAATCAATGCAATTTAACATCTTGAAATGAAAAAAATATATTTGAAACTAATTGCCGGTTTGATGTGTTTTAAAAATGTACAACCCATTTCTCATTACTGATAGGCCATTTTCTCGGCCAGCCGAAGGAAGCTCTCTTTGTCTAGCCCAACAGGCCTGATAAAGTGACTTACTTGACAAATCACAAAAAAACTGGGCTAGACATTTTCAAAAAGAAAAAAAACTACTGGGCTGGTCTGTGGTAAACATAAAAGAAAAGGTTGTCCAGACAGGCCAGAGTGTCCCGCACAGCCCAGTTGACACCCTGCTTCCGTCTCAAAAACAAATTAGATAAATGCCACTCCAATTATGGCGATTCATAAAAATTCCACTGTAATTTCCAAACTTTGAAAAATGCCACTGCAATTTTTGCCAACTTTGAAAAACGCCACTGCAGTTTGCAAACTTTGAAAAACGCCACTCTAGACTTCAAAAAATGCCACTATAAATGGCATGAAATGGCATTTTTCAAAGTTTTGAAATTGCAGTGGCATTTCTCGGAGGCATTTACCAAATTAACCCAAAACAAAAATAACTGGGCGAGCTATTGGGTCCCTGGTGTCAGCCGCTCGTTGTGCAATTCTCTCGTTTATTGACTATGTTGGACCCAGATGTCAGAAATCCACTAGGAGGAGCCATTTTTTTATTGGCTTGGAATAAGGAGGCACTTGCTTGCATACTGCCATGACCTTGGCGGGTCCCTCTGTCATCCTCTCCACGTACAATCATCTCCTGATTGTGTACGCGTCAACTTGCTAGGCCCACAAGTCAGGCTCTAAACCCGTGGAGGACAAATACAACCCATTTAAAAAAATAACAGCCCATTCCATACGTTCAAACGGAAAGTTCAACATTCAGAGCAAAGTAACAGGTCTGATCCACATATAGAGTACTGAACTTCCACGTTGACAACCATCATAGCCAAGTTAACTATCTACTCCCACTAGACAAGTACTAACTTACTCTTAGCCAACTAGACGATGCCGGCGGTACACGCTAAACGCCGGCACCGGCGTCCTACGCCTCGCCTTGGACTTGCCAGAGGTGCGATAGGGCGCGTTGCTCGCGCGCGTTGGTCCTTTCCATGTCGGCGTGGTCCACTAAAGCTTCGGCTTCCAAGCGGGAAACCCACTTGACGAGCTAGTAGTAAAAATCGGCGTCTCGAACGCGTGCGTGCCCGACAGCCTCCAGGGCTATTTGCCGGGCGCCGGCCACCACGTAGTCAGCCCAGTTGCGGGTGCTCTGCTCGTGACTCAGAGCGTCGGTGCACTGCTGGTCCATGTCCCGCTGGCGGCGCAAATCGGCGATACGCTGCTCCTCCGCCAGGCGGTCGCGCTCCAACAACTCCTGCTCCTATGCCATGCGGTCGCGCTCCAACAACTCCTCGATCTGCGCATTGCCATCTAAAGACAGATAGAATGCCTCCTCCTTCCGTCTGCCTTCCGGTAAAAAACCAAACACTAGTTCCGGCGGTGACCGCCTCTGGCGTCGCCTACCGCAGACGGGCAGGGGCATGGCAGACGTGGCGAGCGACGTCGGGCTGGTGGGGGCTTATGAGGATATGGCGAGTTGGGTCACGGTGGCACTGGAGAAGGCTGGGAAACAATACTTATAGGGGGAAGGTAGCGCGACGGTCATCGGAATTCAATGCTTAATGGCTTAACGCGCTAGCTTGCCGTGGAAAACTAGGGAAACTGAAATTATGACTGTGCCGTCCCGTCCCATCTGAGTCGCACGCCGGCATGGCGGTTAAACGAGTGCACTCGAATCATCTCCCTCCTTGTCAATAATGATTTCACGGATTTAAAAAGCCTGCAACAATTAAAGCGTATCTTTTTTCGGATCAGTTAGCTGCCTTAATTATGGCCGGCTGCATGTAGGCACTCAGAATCGCTCGCAGGCAGTACGCGAAGCAGCATGCAACGAGTCGCTGCCGAGGGCACGCATGCAACCACTTAAATCGCTGGAATTAATTAGGCTTAAACTTCTGCATGCCGTTAATTATTGCCATGCCTTGGTCTTGCTGCTTTGCTCATGGGACTAATAAACCCGGACGGAGGGAGTACCTTGGTTGGTGAGAGGTTTGAATTAAGCCCTGCAAACCGGAAAGGAGGTACTAGTACGTGCGTGATCTGCTATTTATTCGTGTAGGATCGAGTAGGTCGTTTCTTGAATTGAGCCCTGCAAACCGGAAAAGAGGTAGTATGTGTGTGATACACTATTTATCCATTTAGGATCGATAGTGTAGCTTGTCAGTTTCTTCAGAGGTAGGCATTTTTATCCGTGTAGGATCGATAGTGTAGCTTGTCAGTTTCTTCAGAGGTAGGCATTTTTATTCAAAAAACTGCCACTTCACATCTTGCATGGCAAATAAAACTGCCAGGAGCGCATTTGTAGGCTAGCTAGTGATCGATTAGTAACTTGTAAACACTGAGCAAACAGAAATAAGTAACTGTTAATGCATCTCAATGATTCACAGATCATATACAAATATGTAGCTCCAAAAGCAAAGATCAGCCACTTTGGATCTTGCGTCGCAACTAAAACTAACTAGTACGATTCCCATACATAAGATCAACATGTTAATGCATCTCAATGATTCACAGATCATATACAAATATGTATCTCCAAAAGCAAAGATCTAGAAAAAACATATGTTCTTCCTACTAACATGGATGCTTCTCTCGGCCAACATTCAGTACACACTGAAAGACAAATTGGTTTATGAAGTCTACAATTCCTCTTGCAAACGTAAGTGGTTTCATCAACAGCTGCAACCATGAGAATGAACCACACATGATGGAGGAACATCCACTGCAACTTGATTTGGTCTTCTCTTGATCACACCACGAGACTATTTTTGGAATACAAACTTTAACTTAGGGAAAATGATGCCCATTGTATAATCAGACCAAAGGAATGAAGCACCAAGTGTTGGCTAGTAAATAGTACAGTACTACTTTTCTGTAGTCCATGAAGTGAATATCCAATCTTTGTGTCTATTTTCAAATGGCACTGCATGCAGTGACTATACTATTCTCTTGTGCAGTTCAACCAAAATTGTGGACACTTTGTTTGTTTGCCAAATAGCAACGGGCAGACATCTCTGTCTGCACAAATATCAAGCAGCTAGTAAACATATACCACACCATGTTCGAAGTGATGGAAGAGGTGAAATCGATAAAACCAAAATTGAGCATCCAATCATTGAATCATGTCCTGCACCTCCAATGTAGGTCCACCTTGCCAATAAATTCACATGCAAACCACTAGTGTTACTATCTAATGACAGTACGAAAAGAGTAGCAAGATAGTAGCAAACCATGTACCTTCGTAATGAACATCTCATAGTGCCACCAATTGGATATAAAGGTTTGGAAAAAAAAACATGCTCCTAATGTTGAACCAGTTGGGCTTTTTGATCAGCTCCACTAAAATCGAGCATCCCTGTTTGCATAGATATTGAAAGTGTGATTACTATAAAAGTGGCACTAGTTGAAGCATAGACTCACAAATATAAGCACTCCAATTTCTTAATGGGAAAAGGTAGCAGGACTGTTTCTAACCACCTGTTTGAAGGAATAAATAAAGCAATAGCGGCTGATGTCAGGAAGGCATACATAGTTTTTTTTTCTGAAAAACTGAGCCATTCCCGACCTTTCCTCTTCTTTTAAGCAAATTTTGTGTAGTTCTACTAAAATAAAATGCCATCACCGCCTTGACAATTTAGTTACACTGTACAAAAGGAAATGACTTAACATTACATCATGATGTCGGGTATGTAGTAGACAGGCATTAGAGACAAACATACAGACCTCCTCCGATAACATAATGAACATTAATTTTAACAAATGTGTGACTAGCTTTACCGGGATAATTTGAGTGAACTCTACACCCTCTGTTCCTTAATATAAGACATTTTCGCGGTTCAATTTAAAGTACCCAAACGTCTAGTATTTAGAAAAACAGCTAGTAGTTTTCTTGAGCACATATTTGGGAAAGCTTTCCACACTTTATTTATGTCCATACGCTAATGCAACACCATTCGAATACTACAAGTATACACTAATCCAGTGGCTAGTGCAACAGTAGAGTAGTTAGTTTATTACAGGGTACAGTACAATGGTTTTACTGAATAGATTTCAATAATCTCTAGCACTGGAAGGTTTCTATAAGAATTAACAATACAAAATGTAAAGGTAACAAGTTTCAGCATTGGTATACTAGTTGTGCATGAGCATTAAACCAAATACAGAAGTCTAAAGGTAACTAGCATTATTAACTAATGATAGTATAAAAAATTGCAAACCATGTACCTCCAAGGTAAATATCATTTCGAACTCGGGGGGACCTTAGAAATTGCTATCCCAATCTTGATAATCGATCAAACATAAAAACTTGATCGAACGAATCAAGAGAACAACCGGAGGAGCAGGTCCCCACTCTTGACCTTTCCTCTTGTCTTCATAATTGTCTGTGCAGTTTAACCAAAATAAAATGACATCAGCGCCTTGGCATTTTGGTGACACTGTACAAAAAAATTAACTTATCTCATGAAAGTGAGGTATGTAATCTATAAGCATCAATAGTGCAAAAATCTGAAGGTAGTAACAAGTTTCATCGTTGGTATACTGGTTGTGCAACATCATTAGAATGCCTTAGCTGAAAAGTCTTTAATACATCCACAATCAACAGCTAACCCTGAAATGATCAAGTGACATTAAATGGCACTGCTTAAATTTATCTATGGCATTAGACTAAGAGCAACATTAGTTAAATGTGGCATCACTTTAGCAGTAGCATTGCTTGACTTGACTGCTGGCGTTATACTAACAGCAAAAAAGTGGCAATAAGAGCATGGGAGGCCCATTCGGACAGTGGGTGCACCAGTACGATGTACCTCCATGGACGCAGAGTGGTGAGGGAGGTATGGTTGCCCAGAGCAACAAATATCCAGGCAGCATATGTGGATTACGTCCCATTTTTGTTCTCTTTAGCCACCTTTTTCCTATGTGAGGACAACGAACCGATCGACCTGGTCATTCTCTATTGCGTTGTCATGCCTTTCTACCCTTCTTCAACCAAGAGACACGAGACTCGTTCCTTAGCTACTGATTTTCCCCTTTTCAACCTCGATGCGGGTTTGACGCCTGCTCTCTTGGACAGTACAGTCTCCCTTCCTTTCCTTATTCAACCCAGACATGCATTAGTCTGCATGAAGTAGGGTTTCCTTTAATAGTGCAAATTATGGTTTTTGTCTGCGTGGCCAGCAGAGCAGAGGATAGCAAATTGGGAAGATGGTGGAGTGGAAAAAGATGCACATGCAACGACGTGCCAGATGGGGCAATAGAACAAGGGTATGGTTTGAAAAGAGGTAGCATACCTAGGGTCAGCGGGAAGTGGCTTCGCTCGTGGTCGTCGTCCTCCGCACACACTATGGCAGCGATCCCGCGCGGGCGCTAGGTCTGAGAGGGCCTTGTCGTCACTGCGTGACCTCGCTCACCGATGACGAGTGCGTCAACGCTGCACGTCCTTTTCTTCCCCAGCGGATCTGTGACCACCGGTGAGGAGGGAGAGAGGAGCCGTCTTTTTTAGATCTGGAGAGAGGGTGGTAGTGTGAGAAGCAAGTGGGTAGCCCTTGGCAAGAAAGCGCTGAAGCTCCAGCCTATATATCTTCTTTATACTACTAGTACTGGAGGTGGAGTAGTGGTAGAGTAGTTTATATTTTCTCTGTGTACAGTACCAGTTAGTCGTGCTTCAAAACTGAACGGCACGCCATTAGAAAAATAAAGGCCGATAACTAATGCGGCACCTCGGGCCAACGCGGCCAGATCGCATTTTGCATGAGAAATTACACACCATGTTTCGTTGACATGTGGTCCCGTTCCACATATCAGTGAGACGACGGCGAGTAGTAGGAGTATTTCCAAACTGACGTGTAGGCCGGGGCACCCCTTCGTGAACCATGGCAAACTGGCAACCGTCCACCGACTCTTTGCCTTTCCCTCTCGATTTGGAACTGCTGTCGCACGCTCTTCCTCTCCCTCCTCCATTTTCCTTCAGCCGTTCACCCTTTCTTCTGCCATTGTTCGATCGTCTTCTCCATGGAGGGAACAGGACGAAAACGACCCCGTTATTCTTGCCCCGATCTGAAAGATGACGTGGTGGAGGAACTCATTGATCGGTGCGATGTCATCACCTCGGCTAGCATGGTAGGTTCGTTCAAGCACATTCTCGACTCAACTAATAACATCATTACAAGGAAACCAAGAGTCAAGGAGTGGTTTGATCTCCCCTATCTTCTTCGTCGTGACCCTGATGACTGGTGCCGTCACGACGAAGGCCTCGCCCTGTGCAAGTTGATGCTGCTTGATAATGATACGTATGATGTTAAGATGCCATCGCTTGAGGGCATGGAGATGGGGTTGTTTACATTGGTACCAACTGCGAGTGGGAACTTGTGAATGTATACACTCGTGACCGGGTTCCACTTCCAAAAATCTCAGCAGACTGCCCAGAGGTTGAGCACACCGGTATTGTATGCACGTTCAAATACAATCATGGTGACTGTCTTCTACGGAAGATAGCAATTTCTCGAGTCCCCAACCGCTCTTGGAATTACAACAACGATGAAGTTGTTGCTATCTTCAACAAGCTTGTTGCCGTCGTCAGTGTTTTGACTGGATGGATATTGCTCAAAAATCAGTTTCTGTACACGGATGAGTACTGTGATGCAATTCAATATGAGGGCCTTGTCTTTGCTGCCACCACTCGTGGCATTGTTTTTGCATGGCATCCTTGTTGTTTCGGTACGTTTGTCTTCCACCGTAATTATAATTGTTTCATCCACATGCATGCGGGTTAGCAAGTTTCCCTTTAGGCTGGTCATAGTGGGGAGTAACTTAGACTAGTAACATGCATATGTTACTAGTTTATATTACTACCTCTATAGTGCATAGTATCTTAGATTAGTATCATAGGTGGTCTCATTTATTTCCATGCATGACACATAGTAGCATCACATTTATTATGTTATGGTATCTACCTATGTTACTATAACCATCTCTCTCTTCCTTAATTGCCTGCCACATAAGCATGTTTGCGAGTCCCAAGTGCATGATACTACTTATGTTACCCCCACTATGGCCAGCCTTACTAATTAACCTTCTTCTTGTGTTTCCAAGGTCCTGTGAACATTCCACCACCTATACTTGAAGATTTTTATAACCAAGGGGGAGATGATGATGGTGATGATCACGAGCATGAGGACGAGCAGCGCCCATATACTATTTGGCGCCTGGCAACTAATTCCGATGGATCACATCTTCTCGTGTGTATACAGCCCACTGATGATGTTACTGCTAAGGAAGCAGGTGTAGTCTCCCATGGTCGCACTCTCCGGACCTATTCCAACACCCGTTGCATGGTATTCGGGATGGATACTAGTGTGCTAGCGCCAACTCCTTCTCCCTGGTACAGAATTGATAGTCTTGGAGAAAACTCGCTCTTCCTTGGACAAAACTATCCAATGATGGTGAAAGGTGATCCAACTGCTGTTGACACAACGTTACTACCATTTATGAGAAGCAACTATGTCTATACCTCGGACATTTGGTTGGTTCCCTACCCTGGTACTGATATAGTAGGCCGCTTCAGCCTGGATGATCACTCCTGCGTTGGTCTCTAGATTGACAATGGATGGCCCGTCCCAGAGAATCACTTGTGGTTCAAAGCAAGTGTTTCCAACGCCGAGGAATGGTTAAGTTGAAGTTCATTTCATTGCTTGTTATGTGTTGTGTGGTGAAAACTTTAGTATTTATAATGTATCCTCGTTGTCGATGTGGGTTGATGACCTCTTGTATGTAATAAAATGATATGCCTGTGATAAACTTACTAAATTTATGAATGGCTTTCGAGTTGCTTCTGTGAGTGAGTGGTGCGACGAGGCAAAAAAAATATTTTCCGAATACATAATTGTATGTGCATTGCAATAGGTTATCGGATGAGGCCAATCAACAATAGTAGTACACTATGTGTACTAGCTTCACATGCTTCGCGCGACGTGCGGGTGTTTTTACTGTAGCCATATTGTACTACGTAACCAGCACCTCGAGTCCTCGATACTAGTAGTAGTATATAATACTAGTAAGTAGTAGGAGTAGTAGGGTGGCATGGGCCAGAACAAGCATTCACGTCCAGGAGTACGGCACACGCCACCAGCACGACTTCCATCTGACACCATATTTCTTGGAGTCAGTGGTAGAGCAATCTCTTCAACCTCTTCGTTTCTGTAACTCAGCCATCGCGCGGCAGGCGAGGTGGGGGTTTGCCGATAGTCGGTTTCCTTAACTGCGGTCCCACTTGTAAGGCCAACTGCAACGCACGACCCCAAACGGACCTCCGTTTTGCACGAACTCCAACGATAATTTTGACTAGAAAAGCAAGACCAAAGAAAACAAGAACCACAAGAATACATTTTACTACTCCTGTAAGTTGGATTAGTGCCTTCTCGATGCATTCATTGTTGATCTGCGGAGGCTCGATCTTGCGTGCTTCTTTCTTCTTCAAGTGTAAAGAAGTAGACGTTGCTTCCTCGCATCTAGTCTCATGTCTAGCCTCTATTCTAGTACTCCCTCCGGTCCGTTTTTCTCTGCGTCTAAGAAGCAACAGGCATACCAAGTAGGAGTATCAACAAGTGCACTAATCTCATCTATAGCCTCTATGCTAGCTAAAAGTGATAGAACATCTACTAAATTGCGCTCTATCAATATATGGATGTACTCTTCTTCCCAATCAGAAACTTGCATCCATTCTACTCCCTCCGTTGCACAATACATGCCTTCTATTTTTCAAAATATATGTGTATCTAGACATGTTTTAGTACATAGGCACATCCATTTTTGGACAAATGGAAGTCAAGTATTTTGGAACGGAGGGAGTACACAATAAAAATTTTAAGTTAGCACAACTAGTCTAATCCGAGAGCACAACCGAAGATTTGGTCGGGTTCTTCCTCCTTTTGCCGACACGTGGGACATCCAGCATCCAGGTTGTGTCAAGAAAGAAAATAGAGTGGTAGTTGATAAGTTGAAGCCACGAGATGTGCATCTTGGGTTAAACTGTAAATAGAATCTTACTACTCTTGAGTAACTCCAAAAGCGGCCACCGAAGATCTTTCTTGGATTTGTTTTTCATCACCAGCAGGTCGAGGTGAAAGATGTGCAAGTTCAGTGGGTCCGCTTGTGTTTTCACTTACATGTGGGACCGCATGTGAGCAAACAGACGATGGGCTCTGCGTGTCTGCTGGCTGGCTGAGAAGAGAGATAGAGGAGTGCTAAGCACGGACTGCGGGAAATTTGTTCTACGTACTATACCTCGATATAGGCTCAATATAGTCGGGTGGCATGGGCCATAACTAGAATTCACGTCTAGCAGTACGGCACACGCCACCCACACGAGTCCCATCCGACACCAATTTTCTTGGAGTCCGTGCTACAGCCATCTCTTCTCCCTCCTATTTAACATCTCCCTCAATATAGTCGGGTGGCATGGGCCATAACCAGTGGGCGGGGTGGGGGTTTGCTGATAGTCGGTTTGCTCAACTACGGTCCCACTTGTAAGTGAAAATGCAACACCACACGCATTCCCGCTTGAGCGGCGTGCCGGACCAACCGTGTGGGGGTGCGACGCAAACACGACAGGCTTTTCCTTTTGAACTCGTAACTTGTAAAATTTGGTTCTGCTCCATGGCGCGATTGATAGATAGAAAATAATGTTTTTTCCTAGAGTAATGAGAAGTTTGGTTCTGGCGCCGTTCATGCATGGAGTATGTACGAAAATTATGAAGTTGATGCAAAAGGTAAGATAGTTACTATAGTATCATATACTACTACATGGATTTGACGGAAAGATAAAAATACATACGGATCCATCAACGACATCCTCACGCCCTAGTGCGCCGGGTCACCAACCGACGTGTGAGGAACAACGGTGTTGGCGGCGAGTTCAACGTGCTTCTGAACAGTTCCGTCCAAGGTTGCCCTGCGGTCCAAGAAGGCCAGCGTCCTATCGTCCTCCTCTTGCATGCGCGTCGACGTGGGTGATTATGTTGATGGTGTCTTGTTGCGCCAGGCGCTGCGCGGCGAGCGCGACCTCGAGGTGGACATTCTCCGGCGCGACGGCGGGCAGTCGCAGGGCCACCAGTGCGTCGAAGAGGTTGTTACCATAGTGGCCATTGAGGGTGGTGGGCATCGCAGAGCCTGGGCGCGTCGGCTGGAGGCTTACGTCAAAGTCGTCTGCGAGCTTCTTGACGACGGTGAACTTGTCGAGGAAACCGACGAGGACCTCGTCGAACAAGGAGATGAAGCTATCGTCCAAGCGGCCCCTCACCCTACCGGCCTCAAGCAATACTACCTGGAGACGTTCATTGTTGCCGGGCCGCAAGCCGGCGTCGTGGACCATCTGGCACAGCCGGCTGATGCTCGCACTCATCGCCTCCATGGGTCTAGCTTAGCTGCTACTACCTACGTCCTGGTTTATTGGTCCCCATTGTAATCCGTGTCAAATTTTGACCACAGATTTAACTAACAAAATGTTTACGCATGTTACTAAATATCACTGAAAACTATGTTCAAATACGAATCCAAAAATATAATTTTTGTTGACATGCATCAACATTTTGTTAGTTAAATCTTTGGTCAAAATTTAGCACAAATTACAAAGGAGACTAATAAACCAGGACGGAAGTAGTAGTAGTCAACTGATGTTGTGATTCGAGTGATCACTCTTGCCCTTGGTTAGTGTGCATAGGTGCGTAGGATTTCGTACTACTCCTCAGCCCTCTACTGCACCTGCCTTTGGCTGTATGATGGGTGGGCCAGCCACCCCCTGGGCCCACGTGTCATTCACCCAGAGGCAGTTGCCGTAAGTCAATGAAGCTGTGCTCCCCTCCGTGCCGGTGCAGTATAGTCATCTCACCGGACCTCTAGTTGGGGCCAAACGAGAGAAGTTTGATGTTTACTAGTTAATTGGTCCCATTTGCATTTTGCGCCATGTTTTGACCTTTGATTTAACTAATAAAATGTTAATGCGTATAAACAAAAATGTTGCGTAAGTCACATTACGAAAACCAAATAATCCCAAAACACTTAGGCACGGTGCATTAAGTCCCTCCTTGTTTCTTATTTCGTGACATATCAACCAATGAGAGATGTGGGCCGTGCATGCTTTCAATGACTTGAGACTACCAAACATGACATGTAGTGTTTAGTTCATTGCATGTAATCCTATTAAGACTCTAGTTAGCAAGAAAACATTAAGTTCTCTCATCGATAGGAATAAAATACCATGTATTTATTTACAGAGGGAGTAGTACATTTTTTGTGACATGCATTACTAGATATTAATAGTCAAATACTAAAATCTAGATGGACGTGGTAGTACTCCTAAATCCAGACGGTGGTGCTACTAGTACTAGTAGTAGTACTACCAATGTAGTACCCTAGGAGTACTAGCACTGTACTACCCGTTGGTCAAATTATTATGTGCTGCTCCTTAGAGTGAAGTGACAAGACCCTGCGCCGGAGATGACACCTGAGAATAGGCGCCGTGTTCGGCATTACCATAGTCAGCCTCACCGTCTGCACTCACTATCATCATGGCTGTAGAGTTAGCCTGCTTACAACTAGCCCTGTTCGACATAATTTCCCGTGCGTAGATGCCCGTGCATTGCACAAAACACCAAGATTGGGGGTGGACGGCTCCGGCAGTGGTCATCGCGCCAGATTTTCCACGGCCTTCTAGATGTGGTGGGGAGGAGATAAGGCTGATTGTGAGAGACAAGGAGTTGTTTGTAAATAGGGAACAAGTGCGGGCATCTTTTTTGCAAAAATGGAGAAGCTTGGTTTGTAGGCGTCAGATCTAGATCTGACGGCTATTGGTGAAAGATGGGAGGCACAACATCATCACCAACTCAGGACCTATTTGTTTCGCAGGATTTTGAAAACGCAGGAATAGGACACGCCAATATTACAAGTTTCAAACTGATATTACAAATGTTAGGAGTAATGCTGCACCTAGGAAGAGGGAATTACTAGGAAGTTCACGTAAGAACTTTCATTACTTTACGTGGATGCAGCGTTATCGTACGAACAAAAATCCACCGCCCTGACAAGTCACTAATGGGCAAATAAGTTTTCGAGTCTCTAGCCACATGATGTTTCAAAAACAAATTCAGCTTCTGCGGAGACTTTGTCATTTAGGCTTAGACGCTTGCGGTGATCAGCACGCCATTCATTGTTGCGCCAGAGAACGCCAAACCTCATTACCTTGAGCACACTTGCCTCCAGAACAAAGAACCTGGCCAATTTAATCTCAGATGTGCTGCCTCGGTAGTCGATCAAATCAATTTCTGTAAGATGGAGATCAAGGCATTCGATGAGATTGTTATAGTGCAGCACATTTTTCACTTTCGGGTCTTTTTTTATCTGCAAAAGAAGAGAACATATTAGAGCAGCTGGCTGCAAAGGATTGCCGTGTCATCAAGAGGTACCAATATCATTCGCTCATACGATAGGGTTGGCTGGCTAGTGATGTTTTTTCACTCTCTCTCTCTCTCTCCCTCTCTCTCTCTCTCCGTTTCTGTTTCCTCTCATTTAACTAGGAGCACGTGAAGAGCTTGGGCATTTGTTACCTTCCACTATGTGGCTGATGCCATATTTCGCAAAAGTACGCCACATAATACGCATCGATGTCAAATCAAAAGATTTTGGCACCACTCTCGTGATGTGAGAGAGTTGGCACCGCTGTGCAGACAGACCACATGTATAAACAAATCAATCAAACCAACTACACCCGCCTCTCACTCTCCCAAACAAGTGTTTTTATTGCCTCAGTCCTCTCTCTCTCCCACGTAGTGTTTTTTCATTGCGTGAGTTAATTTGGCACCGGAGCAAAGTAGGTGATCCAGATTGGGGCACCAGGTGAGCAATGGAGGGGCATCGATGCCAAATGCATCACAAGTGAATTTGGCACATGTTTTGGCCTACATAGCCCACTTTTGTACTCCCTCCGTCCCAATATTCTTGTCTTAAATTTTTCTAAATACGGATGTATCTAGTTACATTTTCATGTTAGATACATCCATATCTAAAGAAATGTAAGACAAGAATTTTGGGACGGAGGGAATACTACCTCGTATTTAGTATAAAATTTTGACCGTAGATTTACCTAAGAAAATGCCAATGCATGTCACTAAAAATTACACCATTTGAAATTATGTTCAAATACAAATCGAACGATATAGTTCTTAGTGACATCCATTAACATTTTGTCAGTTAAATCTATGGTCAAATTTTGATACTACAAAATTGGAAGAGTAAACCAGGACGGAGGTAGTACTTGCCCTTAGGGTAACCATAGAGTTACTGGAGTAGTCTAAGTTACTTTCCACTATGACTAGCCTAGGCTACTATAGTAGTACATCATAAAAATGATGCAGGTGATCACGTGAGAAAAAATACTAAAAACATTTCTTTCGGTGCAGTGCGTAGCTATAGTTTTGAACACTACACTTGTCGTCGTAATTTGGGAAAACTACAAAAAAAAACTGAGCTACGTTGTGATTACCGTTTACTAATAGGAAAGAAGTTTCACCTTGATGAGTAGCTTCTCCATGCATGGAAAGCATGTAAGGAATCCAACAACTTGATCCAGATTGGGGCCGATAGATTTTAGTGCTAAGATCTTCACTGTGCGCATGGATTGGGTCAAGATTGTGGGAATCATGTTCTGGAAGACGGTCGTAAATACATCAAGAAGAAATTTAAAAATGTGAATTTCAAGAAGACGGAGAAGAAGATGAGTGGTGTACCTGAACGATTACGGATCCAACAAAAAGTTCGGAGAATTTGGCAGACTAGTACACCAACGCTGTCAATTTCGGCGCGTCAATGACCCTGATTTTTGTTGGACCTTCTAGATGTGATACAAGCAATCTCTCAAGGAAAGGCACATTCTCGATGAACATAACGTGGAACAGCTAGAGTGATCCCTTCCCAATTGATGTCTTGTTGCGGGGCCAGCAAGACACGTAAATCCATTAGAGATTCGTCGAGGCGATGTGGAGGCTAATGAACCCGTGGATCTGCTCAAGACGAAGGTACTCGAGTGCAGTACAGCTGCGGGATGACAACGTCGAAGAGGTCGAGCTGCTTGAGTTGAGGGAGAAGAAGGGCGGGCGCGGCATTAATCTGGGGAAGATAACAGGAGCTGAAGCTGGTGCGGCGCAGCGTTGGCGTGAGGTGGAGCGCGGACAGCGGCAGAGAGCGACATCATCTAGCTTCAAAGCTGAGCTCCTCGAGCTGATCTAGGGCGGGGGATAAGAACCACTCGTCGAACTTGGGTTGGACCTTGCAGTTGGTAGTGAATATGCGGATGTCAAGGCGTCTGGCTGGCCCAGGGTGCGATGAAAGGATCTTGGAGACTGCCGCCATGCGTTTGCAATCCCCATCGCAGAGGCAGCTGTCGACGGTGAGGTTGAGGGGGACGCAGCGCCAGAGGGGGCGCCACCGCCGAGAGAGCAGGGCGGTCCGCACGTCAGATTTGGTGGGGAGGAGGCCGATGCTGATGAGCAGCATGTCATCGGGGAGGCTGCTGATGAAGTCCAGGCTCGCCGGATGCGGTTTTGGCTCGAGCGGCCTCCGCTTGTTGGCTGCCTCGCCATCCATCTCAACCGGCGGCAACGCCGGTGTACACATGTGCTAGTGTGTGTTGTGTGCTGGGTGTGCGCGAGTGCGTCCTTCTGTGCATGCCGTCGCGCAGTGGTGAATTGTGCGCGAGTGCGTCCTTCGCGCGCAAGAAGTTTGTCCTCAATGCGCCCTTTATTTACTAGCGTGCGGGGTGCTACCCCGAGTGGTTTCAACTTTGTTTCCTTCACCGCGTGTTAGATGGGCCTCTAGTTTACTTATTTTCACCCACTGCCACATGGGCCAGCACACCAAGATACAGAACATGAGCTGACAACGCAACATGTGGATTGGTTGACCGGTCAACTAAACAATATACGGAGCTATACGCTAACACATTGAGCGTATAATCCATCGGTATAGAGAGTTCGAGTGAGAGGGGAGGCCCGTGAGAGATAGCAGAGAGAGAGAGAGAAAGAGCTACTCCCTTCGTTCGATAATGTAGTTACAACATTTTTTTAAGTCAAACTGTTGAAACTTTGACCAAGTTTATAAAGAAATTACTTATATCTGCAATACCAAAGATAAATGATAGTATGAAGTAAGTACATGTTGTGATGAATCTAATGATTGTTCCAGATGTAAATGTTTTTCTCCACATATACCTAGTCAAACTTTTCTGAGGTTTGACTTTTCAAAACATCCATATGTTTATGGACATGACAGAGTCCCTGACGAGAGAGAGAGAGAGACAGAGAGAGAGAGAGAGAGAGAGTGAAAAAAGTGTGTGTGCGTGTGTGAAAGAGACATGGACAACACACGATAAAAGTGGAGAAAAAGCGTGCATGTCTTATGCAAACATATCACACATGCATCTTCGACAACGGAGGCAAGGTGAGGAGATAGTGTGTGGTTGTTTGGAACCGAGAGAGCAAGACCCCTAGAACGTGGCCAAGAGGGGTCTGACAAATAAGGGATAGAGGTCAAGAGAGACGTACTGAGAAAATGCAGACATAGGGAGGAGAGAGTGTATGTTTGTCATAGAGAGATCCCCTGGAGATCGTGATGGGACTACATGGGTGGGATATCGAGTGACAAGGTGTGTGCGCGATAGAAGATTCCCTGAGAGATATCGAGATAGCTGTATGGATGGACGGAGACAATACGTGTGTTCCTGATGGCTAGTAAGAGATAATCATACTTAGGAGGGGGGGAGTACTTGCGCCTATGGCCCTGTTTGGATACTCTAACTCAGTTAGAGGTTAGAGTTAGATTCTAACCCTGAACTAACTCTAAGTAAAGAGGTGTTTGGATGGCAGGGTTAGATGGAGCGCGGATACGGCGAGGCACCTTCACGGGCGGTGCGAGAGGGAGGGAGGGAGAGGACGAGAAGCTTCGAGGAAGTGGGGAGGGATCTGCTGCGGGGAGAGCGAGAGAAAAATGGGTTAGTTTTTTTTTGGATGGATTTGATGCATCTAACTAAACTAACCCTCATGTTTGGATCTTTTTGGGTTAGTTGACTCCAAACTAATTAACCCAAACTAACTCTAACCCATGGATCCAAACAGAGCCTATGATGGAGTGGGGGATTATGGTACTTAGGGGGTGGGTGTCACATGGAGAGAGAACAAGGGCGGAGAGTGTTGGATGGGTCTATATGTATAGTGCGAGCGAGACATGTGTATGTGTGAACCAGGGAGATATAAGGCCCGTTTGGCTTGTGTCATGAGCATCTTTTGCGTGGCCTGGGGTTGTGGCTGGATTTCATGCATGCTTGTTTGGTTGCTACCCTGTGAAAAAGAAAGCCCGCCTGGGCTGGGTTCCCTTGCACTTTAATTAACCTGGCTGAACTCCAGACACTACAAGTAGCCTGGCCCATGACACCGATTTCGAACGCCTGGCCGTGCCTGGTCGTGCGGCCACGAGGCTAATAGCAACATGGATGGATATTAGCATTAAATAATTAATGCATGGATTGATTGATGGGACATTCATGCTTTGCCTGGCCCAGGCATGAACCAAACACTTCAGCACCACACAAGCCTGGCCAGGCAGAAATATTTTACATCTCACGTCCACACCAGGCAGTACCGACCATCAAGGCATGAGGGTCAGGTCACGAACCAAACTGACCAATTAAATTTGAGAGAGATTGAGTAGCCCCGATAAGGCTGAGTGGTGCGTCAGATAGCTGAGAGGGGGAAGAGATATTCCATCCGCTCGATAATGCAGTGCATGTAAATTTTTTAGAAGTCAAACTTTGGAAACTTTGATTAGGTTTACGCAAATGTTATTTATATCTACAATACCAAAGACACATCATACAAAACTACATCTCATGGTGAATCTAATGGTATATGTTTGCCGTACTAGATGTAATTCTTTTTTTCCACGTACATGGTCAAACTTTGTGATGTTTGACTTTTCAATAAATCTATGTGCTATGTGCTATGTACAACTTTCGAGACAGATCAAGTGTGTGTGAAGGAGAATGAGTAAGTGTGCAAAAAGAGTATGTGTGTGAAAGAAAAAGTGACAACAAACGTTAAATTAGAGAGAGAGTGTGTTTTTTCGTTTCTTATGCGAACATATCACTCCTGCATCTCTGAGATGGAAAAGCGAGGCGAGGAGATACACGAAGATAGCTAGTGTGTGATTGTTTGCAACGGAGAGAGACACCCCTGTAGCACATGTCCAATAGAGGTCTGGCCAACAAGGAAAAAAGGTCGAGAGGGACACATGGATGGCATGGATGCATGGGGAGGGAGAGAGAGTGTGTTTGTGATAGAGAGATCCCCTCGAGATCATGAGGGGACTATATGGGTGGGAGATCGAGGGAGTGCGTGCGTGATAGAAAGATGCCCCGAGAGAAATCGAGATAGACCATGCACATGTTTGTGATGGAGACTAAGATTAGCTAGTCATATACATATAGGGGGGACTGCATGTGCCTACAATTGAGTGAGAGACCATCATACTTGGCTAGCTGGGCATGAGATTGTGTGTGTGTGCGTGTGAGATGGAGAGAGAATGATGGAGAGAGATAGTGTTTTAGATGGGCCTATCGAGTGCGAGTGAGATATGCATGTGTATGTGTGACCCAGGTGGATGGAGAGTTTGAGAGAGGGGGGAAGAGCTCCGAGACGACATAGTGGTGCATGAGAGAGTTACGGGCAAAGAGCCAAGGAATTTCTGTGTGTACGATGAGTGCACCCAAGATATCTAGCTTGGACTAGCTAGAGTATCATACATAGTGTGCGAGAGAGACCTATAGATGGTGTATATATGAATGCGAACTAGAAAGACCCCCCCCCCACACACACACATAGAGAGAGAGAGAGAGAAAGGGAGAGGGACCAACAAGGTTTTTGTGTTGGATGCGTGCGACAGAATTGAAGATTGTCGGCGAGAGTGAGAGAGAGAGAGAGAGAGAGAGAGAGAGAGAGATCAAGAGTCCGGGAGAGGGGGAGGTCATGTTTTATGCATCAAAGACTGATATAAACCATGTTTCAATATAAACTTGCATTCAAATATTTAAATTGGAGAACATGTTGTCTGCAATCCACACATGAACGGATATATGAGTATATCAAACAAGTTCATTAATTTGACTTTCAACATGTTCATGGAGTACTATAATACTGTACAACATGCTACTCGATTGAGGTGTTCAATTTTGGATTTAGTTCACTATTTTGACCTAGTGAACGAGCTAGTTCATTGAATCGAGATATTTCATTTTGGGTTTGATTCGCATTTTTGAGTGGTCAACTATTTGTCATATAGTAAATCGCTAGCAACGAGCATGTAAAAGCACATTACTCCCGAGCATCATCTCTCCATCTAAAAAAGAAGTGGCAAGCTAATATTTCAAAATTTGATTCGAATCGACTTGGTAAGGTAGGCATGGATGCTCGTTCTCCCAAAATTTGAACGAACCGTTAAACATCCCCTCTGCTCGGTGGAATTTGCCCGAGCAAATAAATGGGAGACGCGAAATTACCGTCCTATGTGGGACACCCATCAATTGGCCTGTTGTACATCGAGGGTAGGTTCATAACTTCATCCAAGCGCGCCTTCTCCTTGGCCAAAATGACATGTGCCGAATAATTCATAAACCATGGTCGGCAAAACACGCTCTCCTTGCCCGAAATAGCTCGCGCCCACTATTTCAAAACACGCTCTCCTCGCACGAATTCGCTCGCGCCCACTATAGTTCAAAACACGCCCTCCTCGCCTGAAATCGCTCCTGCCCACTATTTGGGGAGAAGCAAAGTTACTCTACTATCCCCGACCCTCAATACACAGACCCAAGCCGAGAATCCTATAGGCAAGGGTAGAACTGTAACTCCCCCTCACGTTTCAGACAAATGCGTCCGTAAGACATGGTTCCACTCCCCTCCCAATCCCCCCCCCGCCCGCCCCCATTCATACCTCGTGGGCGCCAAATCACCTTCTCCCCGGGAAGCTCCCTTCTCCGGAGCCGCGAAACCTCAGCCCCACCTCCATGGTGCCCCCCACCGCACCAATTTCATAGCCGCCCTCCTCCCTAATGCCAAAGACACTGTCCAATTGCCATCGTGCACTGGGCCGTGTGCCTCTTACTCCGTGCTGCTGGTGCTGCCTCGACGACGGCCACGTGAACCGTACCGGAGCCGATTCACCCCACCGTTGTTCATGGCGCCGGAGCGGCTCCAACTTCGGATCCATCCAGAGTCCTGGCGCTGCTTCCACATAGCCGTCGAACATGGCGACATCGCTCTTTCCTTGCCGCAGGTCGCCACCGCTACCGCGTCGGCCTCATCGACTCGGCAGCTGGACCTGCCTACTTCACCATCTCGCCAGATAGGTCGCACCCTCATCTGAAATCACTTTATTTAGGCGTCAGTTGTCTGAATTTTTATTCTGGGCCAATCGATTCCCAATGGGAAGAAGCACCCCTCGAGGTGGCAGAGCTCCTAGGCTGCCGGTTGGCTGGTGTCTAACGTAAGGGTGCGGGGACGCAAGTTCTCCGTGGAAGCAGCGCTTAGATGGCTATCTTTTAGAGTTGCATGGGTTGAAGGTACTGCCGCCGCCGGATCTGGATGACGGGGAGTCTTTGTGGATTGGCCCGGGGGCGGCGCAACCACGGCAGTGCAGTGGGGCGGGGAGCGGGGTTTTGGCCGGGGCCACGGACGACGGAGGTAGGCTGCTCTGCCGTTGGTCGCTGGCTCTTCGGGGAAGATTCCGAACAGTGTCAGCCGGGAGGCACAAGACGGCCATCAAGCCATCCGGCATAGATCGGACAGTACCAAAATAAAATAAAATCGTGTGACCCCAATTTAGTCTTCAGTCAACAGACGTGTGACCACTCTCGTACCTTGCTGTTGATCTCTTAGTGTATTTCTTCGGATCAAAGAGATATGTCGTTCTTAACATTATGCATTATCTGCATCTTCAGACACACCGTCTTCCAACTCACCGCAGCTGCTCCAACAAGAGAAGCATACACCAGAAGGGAGCTACAGTCCCCACTCAACAGTTCCCTGCATCGAATGCGCGTGCCCGACATGGACAGCCACAACAACTGCAGGGCCATCAACAAGTCAACACATGATGCTCACTCCTATGGATGGCAGTCAGATAGGTTGTACCCTCATCTTACTTGTGTGCAACATTTATGGCTTTGTTATTCATCTACGAATGGAAAATATATCATCACATTTCACTGTATATTCATGCTGATCTCTTACGGGTCTTGTTCAGGAGTTCACGCTGTTCCATAGTTCAGCTAAGATACTTGTTCTTTAGGTAACGTTGTTCTATAGTTATCATCCATCAGCCAATGTTATCCCACAGGCTGGTGATTATAGTATTATACCACTTCTAGTATTACCTATGTTGTTCTTTAATACTTTTGTGTGCCATCTAGTTAATCTCGAGTACAAACGATACATATTCTGGAGCTTTCATCTATGTTCTCCCTTTAGTTTATGAGACCTGTTGCTGCTAGTTAACCCCAGTCCTACTATTTATGTCATCTCCTATAGTCACTCATTTACATAAATCTAACTACTAGTTGTCTTCCATGCATGTCAGATATAATTGCACACACTGATATATCCACAAGAACCTCACGGAGCAATGTAAAGGCCAATAAACTTGATGTCAATGATACCCAATATGATGGAACATGTAAAGGCAGTTCTTTACTAGACTTGCAGAAAGATGATGAATCCTCTTCACCCAACAAGGTCCTTGCTCTAACTTGGCCTGTGATATGGGTACGACATGCATATAATGTCCTGGAGTGTATCTACTCTGTTGCAATGCCATGTGCTTAGCATGCTGATCATGCATGTAAATATGTCATGCCTTCCTATTTTTCAGTACCTATTCCATTCATGATAACATGTTTTAAAATTCAAGTACTGTCATTCTACTCTATCGCAATGCCATCTGCTTAATTTGGACATCATGCTTCTGAATATCCTATGCATTGTTATTCATCAGTATGTACTTCATCTGTCTGCCATACCATGTTTTTTTACATTGAAGTGTTGTTCTAGTGCTCTGTTGCAATGCCATCTTATTTTCCCAATCATACACGTGCATGTTGCCTTAGTTATTTCTGTACGTATTCCGCTAGCATATAATTTTACATTCAACTAGTTTTTTTTTGCTGTGTTGTCCTGTCGTATCCCTAGCTCTTACACCATACTCCCTCCGTCCGGATTACATGTTGTCGAAATGGATAAAAAAGGATGTATCTAGAACTGAAATACGCCTAGACCCATCCATTTTTTCCGGATGGAGGGAATACATGTCAATATGTCATGCCTTTCTATTCTTCAGTATCTATTCCATCTCTCTGATGTCGCATGTTTTATAATTAAAGCACCATTCTTCTATACAAGGCATGCAAGGGGAAGACGACTATGTTAGAATCTAAAGGGTTACAAACAAGGCCCTTGCAAAAGATCCAAATGCCAGGAGATAATAAACCAACTCCAGTTTTTATAGATACTGCTCCAGCACAGAGAAACCCAACTCCTACTGATAATAAGCAGATTCCAGTGGCCAAAGAACTAGTCCGCTCCAGTCCAGCAAAAATATGTTAACTCAATTCTAAGAAGTGTGTGTGTATCCTTGCATCATGAAATTTTATAGCATGCTGATCATATTTTCTACATGTTTCTTACCCATCTCTCTTTTAGAAAATAAGCTTAACAGATAGAAGAATTTCTGCAATGATATCGTTTATGAGGAAAGACTCTTGCAGGAATTCTCTGTGCTCCAATGTAGATGTAAGTACCTGTTGTATATCACTATATTTTTACATCAGCATGTATTTTGTTAATCAGCGTGAATCCAACCTTTATCTGATCTAAATTTAGTTGTTGCAAAATGTATGATTAAAGGCCAGAATGTTGATTTTTGTAAGGAAAACTGCCTGGTAGTTTTGCATCCTAAGCTGCATGAGTGTACTATCTCATATCAGTGGGTTTGAATACTTTGGTTCTGCAGTGGGGTTTTCAGTGTTTTTTTACTCTGTTGTCCTGTCGTATCCCTAGCTCTTACATCATACTCCATCCCTCCGGATTAAATGTCGCAGAAATGGATAAAACTGGATGTATCTAGAACTGAAATACGCCTAGACCCGTCCATTTATTTCCGGATGGAGGGAATACATGTCAATATGTCATGCGTTTCTATTCTTCAGTACCTATTCCATCTCTGCTGTAGCATGTTTTATAACTGAATCACCATTCTTCTATATAAGGCATGCAAAGGGAATATGGCTCTGTTAGAATCTGAAGGGTTACAAACCAGGTCTTTGCAAAAGATCCAAACGCCAGGAGATAATAAACCAACTCCATTTTTCATAAATACTGCTCCAGCACAGAGAAACCCAACTCCCACTGATAATAAGCAGATTCCAGTGGCCAAAGAACTAGTCCGCTCCAGTCCAGCAAAAGAATGTCAACTCCATTCTAAGAAGCGTGTGCGTATCCTCGCATCATGAAATTTTATAGCATTCTGATCATATTTTTTACATGTTTCTTACCCATCTCTCTTTTAGAAAAAAAGGTTAAACGATATAAGACTTCCTCCATTGGGATCGTATTCGAGGAAAATATCTTGAGGGAATTCTCTGTGCTCCAATGCTGATGTAAGTACCTGTTGTATATCACTATATTTTTACATCAACATGTATTTTGTTAATCGGCGTGAATCTAACCTTTATCTGATCTAAAATTAGTTGTAGCAAAATGTTAAAGGCGCGAATGTTAATTTTTGTAAGGAAAACTGCCTGGTAGTTTTTCATACTGCGCTGCATGAATGTACTATCTCATATCACGCACATTACTGAATTGTAGTGCTTCTCTGGTTGCCCATTCATTCATTGTGTCAATGTTGCTTTTGTACTACCTTACCTGGCTGATGATAGATGTGCCATATTGTGTTAATTTGGTGTAGGCTACTTGCCCAAACGTTCGTTGTGTCAATGTTGCTTTCCTATTATCTGACTTGGCCAATGATAGCAATGCTAGTGTGTTGATTTTGTGCAGGCTGCTGAAGATAAGAAGACAAACTCTGAAAACAACAAGGCAACCCCATTGTTTCTTTCCAGTAAATCTGGGCCAGGTAATATGGCAATAACTCATGATTAATCTGTTTGGTTCCCGTCCTAATTTATGTTATGATGTAGTGGTCGAGACACTCTCCACTATCAATAATACAAGCCTGCCAAAATCGCCATCTGAATCTGTTCAATATCCTCTGTCTCGAATGCAACGGAATAAATGTATGTTTGTGAACCAATTAATGGCTGAAGCAATGATGGAAATGGTGGATGAATCAGAGGTGCAGAGTCGTGCGACACAACAACTGATCAATGTTTTCAGAGATAGTGTAGCAAAGCAGAAAGAACTTGCCCACATGCTTATGGGCGTCATTTGTGCTGAGGTTGCAGATTGTGACGTTGTAGATGGTTAGGTTCTGCTCATTTATTTGCACTGGCATCAATCTTTGATTGCCTAGTGGATGTAATTTCCTGCAATATATGCTGGATGTGCAACGTTATTCCCTGTATGTCGTACCTTTGCGTGATCGGTTTTGGTCCTGTGCATAATTGCTCGTCGTAATGGGCTCAAATTATCTAATTTGGCCTAAAGACATGTACGAACTTTAGTGGGCCCATTGAGTTAATGGGCTGTTACTAGGCCGAAAGTTAATGGTCGGCCCTCTTACCTCCCGGGTCGTTAACAGGCCGACATCAAAGCGGGCAACAGGTGGCCCCAGTTTATTTCACGGGCCGTTAACAGGCCGTTACTAAGTTTGGACTACATATGGACCAACTATACTGTAGGCCTTTAGCAGGCCAAAAGAGACAGCGGGCTTGTACTGGACCATGAAGACCATGGGCCGCTAAGAGGCCGAAAGTCAGGTCATATTGTAAATGGCCCAACTGTGTTGTGGGCCTTTAGCAGGCCGAAAGAGAAATCGGGCTGGTATTGGACCATGAAGGGCATGGGTCGTTAAAAGGCCAAAACTAAGGTCCGACCACAAATGGCCCAACTCATTTATGGTCCGTTAACAGGCCAAAAGGCACACAGGACTGGGAATTGGCCCAATACTTAAATGGGTCACTAAAAGGCCAAAACTCAGGTCCGACTACAAATGGCCCAACTGATTTATGGGCCGTCAACAGGCTAAAAGTGACACCGGGCCAGAAAATTGGCCCAACACTTAAATGGGCCGCTAAAAGGCCAAAACTCAGGTCTGACAACAAATGGCCCATCAGATTTATGGGCCGTCAACAGGCTGAAAGACACACCGGGCCGGATACTAGCCCAACATTTAAATGGGTCGCTAAAAGGCCAAAAGATGTACATTCTGAAAATTGGCCCATCCATTAAACGGGTCGTTAACAGGCCGAAATCTCATCGGGCCGATATTGAGCCCAGATATATAGCGGGCTGTTAACGGGCTCGAACTGACGATGGGCTGCAATGGTGTCAAATCTTTAACGGGCCGTTGACGGGCCGAATTGGCTCATTTCGTATGGGCCGTGGGCTTAAATGGACCTGACACAAGTAGTCCTTATATGGGCTGGCCTGCTAATTTTTACTGGGCCGGCCTTTTCACAGGAATGGGCCTCTATTGGGCCGTGCCACGTGTCAACGTATCATAGGCATCTTCCGTTCAATGAGTGGATGACATCTGTCCCAAGGTGAGCCGACACGTGTTTCCTCCAGCCAATGATGATCTTACACGTGGAAAATCCCCATTGGTCGGGGCTGTCAATGGGTTATCGAATCCAAAACCCGACCCGATAGCTTAACAGCGTTCCGTTATGGTGGATGCCACGTGTCGGTCACCCTTGACGAAAGCACTTCTATGACACGCGATTTATCGTCATGGAAGTGGACACTTTCGTGATGATAATTTTGGTAATGTCATGGAACACTTCTACGACAGCACAGGTATGACTATCTTGATTCTGTCATAAATTTGTCATGGATGTACATGCATGACAAAAAACGTGACCTACTGTGACAAACACGTATCATCACGGAAGTGTATTTTTCGTAGTGCTGGTTAGGTCACTAATCATGAAGACAAAGAGCAGATTATTCATCAACACTTTGCTTCGGCCATGGGAAAAGATACTAGGAGAGCCACTGATTTCAATCAGAATGCCTTTCATTTCAACACTTGTGATCTACAGAGTCTTGGGAAAATTTTGGAAGAGAAGGAGTAGCTCGCTGCCTTCAAGTCTACGCCAAGTGATAAAGCTCCGAGCCCGGATGGGTTCACTGGCACCTTGTTCAAAGCTTGTTGGCTATCATTAAGAATGATCTCATAGCGGTCATTTCCTTTTTCTCCAACCTCCATGCACAAAATTTCCATTGGATCAACTCGGCGAATCTGGTGCTTCCACCAAAGAAGGATGGGGCAGAGTCGATAATGGCCTTAAGCCAATTAGTCTCATTAATGCAGTGACAAAGATTGTGGCCAAAATGATGACGATGAGGCTGGCCCCTCTCATGAACATCTTGGCATCACGTGCCCAAAGTGCTTTTATAAAATCTAGAAGTATCCACGATAACTTCATGTTCATGAGAAATTATGCCAGAAAATTACAAAGAACGGAGACTCCGATGCTTCACCTGAAGCTCAATATCAAAAAGGCTTTTGACCCCGTGAAGTGGAATATCTCTTGGATCTTATGAAAAAAATTGGCTTCCCCTCATGCTAAGGGAATTAGGTGGCGGCCTTATACGCACTTCTTCGTCTTTGATTCTTCTCAATGGAGTCCGCGGAAAACCCTGTTCTACATGTGAGAGGCCTTCGGCAAGGAGATCCTTTGTTGACGTGCGCAATGGTGCACCTTTGTTTGAATGGGTTATTCTATTCATCCGTATCCTAGTAGTGCGGTGGTGTTCTCCGGAACACAAGCATTCATCAGAGTCGGCAATGGCAGTAGCGGCCACTTCTCACTATGGACGTGTTTGGTTGCCCTAGGAGTCGGACCTGGCTAGCTCAGCCTAGCTCAAAGGAGCCTGGTTGAAGAAAAATAGGCAAAAGGTCAACATCTACATATTGTTTGGTTGCCCGCATCTAGGCCTCCCGCATTAGGGGAACAATTTTGGTATAGCATTTGGTTGCCTGCATTGGCTCAGCTCACACAACTACATGGTGTTTGGTTCCATGCAACAGCTGATGTCTGGTAACCTCTTCGGCGAGGTGGTGAGGTTAATTACCAACACACAGCAGTGTCGAGAAAAAATCATACACACACAGCAAAGGAGAGTTGTAAACCATAGCTAACCGCAGTTTAAATAAAGTGCCACACTTAAACATATCAGTTCATACGCAATGTAGTACGATAAGAAACTAAACCAGCTAGATCATAGGAAAGGCATTCCTAGACGTTCACGGTGAAGGCATCGTCGTGCCTGCCTCACTTGGCCACCACTTCAATGCCTTCATCAGTGAAGAAGATGATCATGAGCGTGTTAGGAGTGAGCAGCTTGAACATCACCATGTAGCCGATCCTGATCTAATGGACAGCTGCGAAGGGGTCACAACCCTGACCGAGGGTGACCCTGCCGTCCATCAGCCGGACAATAACCCTCCATGAGCAGCCGGTGCTCGTCCTTAGCTTGAACTGTGTCGGCACGACCGGGAAGTGCTTGCTGAAGTCCAGGGGTAGCGAGATGCTCTCAAGCTAAGGGGCAAGGATCACCTTGAAGAAGTGGGTTGGACCTCCCTCCTCCCGTTAGTTGTTGTAGTTACAATGCCTGCCGCTAGGGGCTCCTCCGGCAACACTTTCTCATCCGTGACCACGTCCTTAGGCGTGATCGGCACCACCTCCATGGGCGGCACCACCTCCTTGCCCTTCTCCATGTGAGGCACCACCTCTTGCCCTTGTTGTCAGTGTTGATCTGCATTCCCAAGAGCACGCATAATGAATAGCACAAATTAATATGCTTGATCGTCATCCAAAACCCCTTTATTTATACATGCTCACGGTCACTACTTACCCACCATCTTACTCAGTCATCTCTCTCTCCCAACATCTCACTCAGTTGTCTGTCACTTTTCATCACCATGAACTCCAGCAGCAAACCCAACTCCATCCCCAATACCTTCCCTTGGGGCATTGGATGGAGGGCTATCTTCCTCGGGTGCTTTCTCGGTGACCACACCAAGTTCGAGAAAACCACGAAGGTCTGCTCGAACTTTAGCAGCATCACTACTAGGGAAAACCTTATACACATAGGTATAGCAGTAGCGCTGGTCAAAACTAGGCGCTACTGCTACTTAGTAGTAGCGCTTGTCGCAAAAGCATGCTACAACTATAGTTTGATCAATAGCGCGTCTGCGTGGAAAAGCGCTACTACTATAATTCTCAAATTGTTGTCGGTAGGCTAGGAATAGTAGTAGCGGTTCTTCCTAAAGCACGCTACTGCTAAATGCTTTGTAGCAGCGTGTTTCTGGTGTAGAGCGGTACTGCTATGAAAAAGAAAATAAATAGAAAAATAAGTAGAAAAGTAAATGAAAATCAAAGAAATAGAAAAAGGAGAAATGAAAAAAACATGTAAAGAAAAATAAAAATAAAAGAGAAAGGCATAGCAGTAGCGCGTTTTGGCAGAACGTGCTATAGCTAACTTAGCTATAGCGTGTTTTGCCAAAACGCAGTACTGCTATTTTGACTTAGAGCATCTCCAGCAGTTCGGCCTCCCAGGGCGCCAAAAAAGAGCGGCCTGGGGTCGAGCCGGCGCTAGATCGACCCCTGGGCTTCGTTTCTCCCCAGCCACGCGCCCAGGCGCCGCCCCCCAAGGCGCTCCATATTTGAAATCCATCATTCCCGCTCAAAGAAACAACAAACCGGCGATCGTCGCAATAGTTCGGCGACTCGGTGCCACAGTTCCGCGATCAAAATAAAAGGACACGCAGTAGTTCGGCGTACAAAAAAGGAAGGGCACGAAAGGAGTACATCAAGCGTCGAGTTCAACCTCCGGCGGCATAGTCGTCGGCGTACGCGGGCTGGGAGGAATCGGTGTGGCTTCCGGGCTGTTCGGCGCGTCTTCTATGCCGTTG
>NC_041393.1:124011423-124013382 GCF_002162155.2 Triticum dicoccoides
TCGCGGAGGCGGAGACATCGTCATCAGCCGCCGGGCTGGGCGGTGGCGTCGGTGTCACCGGTATCTGGTTCAGGATGAGGCCGCGCTCGGCCAAGAACCACGCCTTAAGCCTCTCATCGCCGCTCTGGAGCATGTAAGTGCCGCCCATCAAGAAGGCGAGGTCGTTGTTCCTCTTCTTGGCATCTTGAGCTCTGAGTTTCGCGGTGATGTTGGCGTGGAGCAACTCGAGTTTGACGGCGCTGTTCGTCATCAAAACACCCCACCTCGTCTCTGTTTTCTCTTCTCTCTCGGCGGCCCTGGTCTTGGCGTCGACGATGCAGTGTTCGATGGACTCTTGCACACGCGCGGCAGCCGAATCGGCGTATTTTGCCTTCTTGGCACCTTTGTTGCTGTCGGGCCGCTCGTCGGGCGCATCCGCTGTCGGCGCGTCCGACTTGTACGTCTCTTTGGCCTTGCAGGGTGCGTCGGACGGCCGCCCATTTCTCGCACTTGTCGATCCACTTGAAGACGTGGATGTACTTGAAGTCTGTGTCGCTGTTGTCATCGCGAAACAAGGCGAACATGTGCAGCAGCTGCGCCGGGAAAGAACATCAGTCTGCGCCAAAGCACGCGCCAGGGCACGCCCAGGGCGCGCACAAGGCGAAATAGCACGCGCGGGGCGAAAGGAAGCAACATGGACAGTGTGTGATACCTGATCCTCGACGCTGGTGCCGCTCTTCGGGCGAGCCGTGACCTCCTCGATGATCCCATGCCATTTGTTGCACGCCGTTTGGATGAGCGGCCAATGTTTCGCCATCGCCTTCAACCCCCGCTTCATGTGCATGCCTTTGAAGTAGGGGTCGACGAGCTTCCGCTCGTCGAACTCGGCCTTGATGTGGTCCCAATACGTCTTGATGCTCTGATTCGTGCCGGTGACCGGGTCGAGGCAGACGACCTTCCACACTTCGGTGAGGCACTCCTCTTCCTTGGACGCCCATTTGATGCGTGGCTCGCCGGACTTGGCCTTCTTCTTCTTCTTCTTCTTGCTTGTACTCGTCGGCGCCCACTCCTCCTCCTCTTCCTTCTCCTCCTCCTCCGGCTCTTCCTTGCCATAGTCGAGCTTGTCGTCCACGTCGGCGAGGTCCTGCATAGCGAACCTGGGGGAAGCGGCGGCAGCAGCGGAGCCAGCTGCGATGATGTCCTCCATGTCGGCTGTAACGCCTCGGATTCGATGCACCAGGTGTCTGCCAGTTATTCGACGTTGTTGTCATGTCATTTGCTTGCGTGTTGCATTTTATCATGTCATCATGTGCATTTCATTTTGCATACGTGTTCGTCTCATGCATCCGAGCTTTTTCCCCGTTGTCCGTTTTGCAATCCGGCGCTCCTATGTCCTCCGGCGTCCCCCTCTTCTCCCTTTTCATGAGTGGGTGTTAAACATTCTCGGAATGGACCGAGTCTTGCCAAGCGGCCTTGGTATACCACCGGTAGACCGCCTATCAAGTTTCGTGCCATTTGGAGGTCGTTTGGTACTCCAACGGTTAACCGGGTGACCGTAAAAGCCTCCTTCTCTTTGCAGCCCAACACCCTTCCAAAGTGGCCCAAAAACCCATCTAACTCCCCTCCATGCTCTCGGTCGTTCGATCATGATCGCGTGGCCGAAAACCGCTCCTCATTTGGACTCTCCTAGCTCCCTCTACCTATAAAACTAGCCCCTCCCCCGAAATTCGCGGATGAATTCGCAGACGAAACCCTAGTTTTCTTCCTCCCCGTGCCACCGGACACATCCGTGCTGCCGCCGGACATGTCCGCCCGCCGCCCCGGCGAACCGCAGCCCGACACGTGTCCTCCGCCGCCGCGGCCCGCGGGGCCCGAAGCGGGCCCGTGCGAGCCCGCGCGCCGCCGCCGACGGCCCATCCCGCGCCGTCGCCCGCCCGCGGCTGCCCCCACGCCTCCGCCGCCTCGCCACCGGTGTCCTCC
>NC_041393.1:124014006-124052693 GCF_002162155.2 Triticum dicoccoides
CGGCTTCCGCGCCCTCGCCGGAGGTTTGCCGGAGTTCCCTCTTCGGTGGATCTGGAGGTGGACCAGATCCACCAGCCCGCCAATCCAAACGTCGTGCCCCATCCCGCTCCGCTCCGTCCCGGGATCTCCCCGTCCAACTTTTCCCGCGAGGTTGTTTTTTTCCCCAAGTCTATGAATCTGCAGTAATTTTCATGCCATGTTCGTCATGCTGTATCTCCGCATCCGTAGCTCCGTTTCGTGCATGTAATATGTCGAATTGTTCGCCTCGATGAGCACATCATTTCATTCCATTGCATCATATTCATTTGAGGTCATCTAGATGCCTGAATCATCGTCCCAAGAGTGCTTCATAATGTTTTCTGCTGTCTATTAACAGAACGAGCTCTTTTGTTATTTTTGCCATGATTGATGTGTGCATCCTATGAGGTTGATGTCTACATGTGTTTTGATCTATCCTATGTTTTCTTTACAGAGGTGCTTACCATGTATTTTTGTGATCAATGTGGTGACTAGCACAAGCATGCAAACTAGGCATCGTGATGTTACTGATTTTAGTCCCTGTTCTGCTGTTATTTTGATGCCATGTAAACATGATGCTACAGAGAGATCCATGCATATTTTGAGATACTTTAGTAAGGGTGTTTTGAACATGTGGTTATTGTCTATCCATTCATGCCTTTTTTGCAATTATGGAGTAGTCTAGCATGTCATTTGAGTGCTCTACTTTTGCTTCAAAATGTTTCCTGGCAGATTGTTTACATGTTATTCAATTTGGCCAAGGTTGTTGTAGTTGATCCTTGCATGCTATGGACTTGTTCTTGTCTTGGTTGGTTACATAAACATGTCTTCTTGATGATGTTATGCTTATATTGTCATGCAATGACTTGTGGTGAATGAATCGAGCTTGTTAAGTAGGGTACATGATGTTGCTGTTTTGCTCGGCTGAATATGTTATTTCGTGATACTATATAAACATGTTGCTACTAATCATTCTATGCATAATATGGAGATGTTATATAAATATGTTTTGATCTACATGTTATCCTATAACCATCCATGGCCCTGTTTGCATTTATAGGTTGCTGTAGCTTGTTCATATCTTGCTCCAAAGTTGCTTGAAAATGTTTCTGTCAGCCTGTTTACATTAAGTTCAGTTGTTGCCGTGTGTTTTCCTAGTGATCCATGCACCCTATGACCTTGCTCTTGCCATTCTTAGCTTCACAAACATGCCTTCTTACTGTTGGGTGCCTTGCCATGCCATGTAATGATCTGTAGTGAGTTGCATAAGCTCATCTACATGCCTTCATAATTCTGTTTCTGCCATGTTCGGATCTGTAATATAACTTGCCATGTTTACATGGGTGCCATCATATTTTATGATCCTTTTTGGCTTATGGTCAGTAAGGGACTTTTGATCTATGCAATTAGTAGATTCATGCCATGCCTTTGTTTGCCATGATAAGTTCCTGTAACATGTTGTTTGATAGCTCTAAACATTGCATCGTGATGTTATTTTCTGCAAAGTCTGAAATTGTTATAACTTGCAATCTTACCATGTGGGTTTGAGCATGTTCTAGTGATTTCTGGAGATAGCTCGGTGTTCATATTTTGTTGTGCTTTACCTGTACATCATGTCCATGCCTTTTGTTCTTATGTTGAGGACCTGTAGCGTATTGTTTTGATGCTTGCAATATGCCTAGTTGCTGTTTTGGACAAATTGTTATTATAACTTGTTTCATGTGTGTGTGTTGAACCGTTGCTCCGTTTTGAATGTGCTTTATATGAAACTTGCTTAGAATTGCATGTAGTTTCATATTATCATGTTGCATCCATGTTTTGGTGTTTGCTTGATGTTTTTATGCATTTTGCATCAATGCCATGTTTAACTTGTGTTGCTCATATCTTCTAGGCCGTAGCTCCGAACTAAATGAACTTTATATGTAACTTGACTAGAATCTCGTGTAGATCATCTTTGTGTACCTTAACTTGTTATTTAACAACTTCAACTTAACGTTTGTTCAGATCTGGACCAACTTCGAAATATGCATATGAGGACTTACCGGAATTGTTATATGTTGTTCCCGGCCTCATTTAAACTTGCCTTGATGTGTTGCTCTTGTTTGCATCATCTCTTGCCATGAGTAGCATCATCTAGATTTGTCATGCATCATGCTTGTTGTGCATCATGCCTTGTTCATGTGTGGTGTGTTTACTATGTTGTGTGCTTCTTTTCGATAATTCCTGTTTCCGTTGCGATCGTGAGGATTCGTTCGTCTACGCTTGGTTCATCTTCGTGGCTTCATCAGTTTGTCTTCTTCATAGACTCGTTCTTCTTCCTTGCGGGATTTCAGGCAAGATGACCGCTACCCTGGATCTCACTACTATCATTGCTATGCTAGTTGCTTCGTTCTATCGCTATGCTGCGCTACCTATCACCTGTTTATCAAGCCTCCCATATTGCCATGAACCTCTAACCTTTGATACCTTTCCTATGCAAACTGTTGCTTGGCTATGTTACCGCTTTTTCTCAGCCCCTCTTATAGCCTTGCTAGTTGCAGGTGAAGTTGAAGATTGCTCCATGGTGGACAGGATTTTTGGTTGGGATATCACAATATCTCTTATATTATTAATGCATCTATATACTTGGTAAAGGGTGGAAGACTCGGCCTTTTGCCTGGTGTTTTGTTCCACTCTTGCCGCCCTAGTTTCCGTCATACCGGTGTTATGTTCCCGGATTTTGCGTTCCTTACGCGGTCGGGTGATTTATGGGACCCCCTCGACAGTTCGCTTTGAATAAAACTCCTCCAGCAAGGCCCAACCTTGGTTTTACATTTGCCTCACCTAGCCCTTTTTTCCTTGGGAGTCGCGCTCTCGAGGGTCATCTTTATATTATCCCCCCCGGGCCAGTGCTCGTCGTGAGTGTTGGTCCAACCTGTCAGCCGCCGGTGGCCACCAGGGGCAACTCTGGGCTGGCCTACCGGAAGTTTGGACAATCTGGTGTGCCCTGAGAACGAGATATGTGCAGCTCCTATCAGGATTTGTCGGCACATTCGGGCGGCTTTGCTGGTCTTGTTTTACCATTGTCGAAATGTCTTGTAAACCGAGACTCCGAGTCTGATCGGGTCTTCCTGGGAGAGGGTCTATTCCTTCGTTGATCGCGAGAGCTTGTCATGGGCTAAGTTGGGACACCCCTGCAGGGTATAATATTTCGAAAGCCGTGCCTGCGTTTATTGGCAGATGGGAATTTGTTAATGTCCGGTTGTAGATAACTTGACACCAGATCAGTATTAAAACGCATCAACCGCGTGTGTAGCCGTGATGGTCTCTTTTCGGCGGAGTCCGGGAAGTGAACACGGTTTCTGGGTTATGTTTGACGTAAGTAGGAGTTCAGGATCACTTCTTGATCATTGCTAGCTTCACGACCGTTCCTTTTGCTCTCTTCTCGCTCTTATTTGCGTATGTTAGCCACCATATATGCTTAGTCGTTGCTGCAACCTCACCACTTTACCCCTTCCTTTCCCTTTGAGCTTTGCTAGTCTTGATACCCATCGTAATGGGATTGCTGAGTCCTCGTGGCTCACAGATTACTACAAAAACAGTTGCAGGTACAGGTTATGCGATGATCATGACGCGAGAGCGATGTTTGTATGTTTTGGAGTTCTTCTTCTGCTTCTTCTTCGATCAGGGGATAGGTTCCAGGTCAGCAGCCTGGGCTAGCAGGGTGGATGTCATTTGAGTTTCTGTTTGTGATTCATCCGTAGTCGGATGATGCTCTTTTGTATTGTGATGTTGTATTCGTGTGGCATTGTATGCCTCTTGTATGTATCCCCATCTATTATGTAATGTTGATGTAATGATATCCACCTTGCAAAAGCATTTCAATATGCGGGTCTACCCTTGGTGGGACCTTCGAGTTCCTTTTGGATAGGGTCACATATTGGGCGTGACATCGGCCTCCGTCGTGTTGGTGTCACCGAGATGCAATGAGGAAGAGGCTTGTGAGTAGAGGCCGCGGCGAAGAGGTGGCGTCGGTGAGGCTGCGTAGTCTGGCGGCGAGTACGTGTACGGCGGGTACTGCACACCGGCGAATGCGTGCGAGGGCGTGCGCTGGACAGGGCACCCATGGGGGAAGGTGATGTTGGGGTTGAAGCCTCCATGGGCGTCCCCGTTGGCATAGCCCGGCAACGGCGTGCTCCATGGGTCCGGCAACGACAAGAACCCGGCCAGAGAGCCGACGATTTGCTGGCTCCAGGCCGCGTACGGGTGCCCGGGTGGATTCATCATCACCGGACGCGCCGCCTCCGCTTGTTCGGCCGCATGCTCCGCCGCCGCCGCCGCTGCCGCCGCCGCCGCCGCCGCAGCGTGTGCCGCTTTCTCCCTGGTGTTCTTGGCCCTGTTGCGACTGTCGGTGGTGACGACCTCCCGGCGCTCCACATCCGCTTTCCACTCGGTGTTGGTCATGCCGGGGGGCTTGGACAGCGGAGCCCTAGGCTTCCTTTGCTTCGGCGGGGCGGCGGCGGGATCCGTCGCGGAACGCGGCATCACGTACTTCTTCGGCGGCATGGCGGGCAGAAGGGCAGGGTGGAGGCGGGGTTTGGCGGGAGGAATGGAGAAAAGAGGGGGGAGCAGGAGGAAACGGCGGGAAAAAGTCTTCTAGTCACCGACAGAGCGGCCCCACGCCGCTTTTCGCTTCTGTCGGCGCGCCCAGGCGACACTCGGCCGCTTGGGTTCGGGGCGGGATCGCCGGCTCTGGATTTCACAAAAACCGGCGCTAAACGAGATCCTGGGGGCGCTACTGGGCCGATTTTCGGCCACCGGCGCTAAAAATTCGCCTAGGGGGGCTGTTGTGGACGCGGCTGGAGATGCTCTTAACCCCGCGCGGGCTCCAAATTTTGTAAGTCATTTCCCACCTCTCCCCCTATCCCCCAACTCCTCCATCGCCGTCGTCGATCGCCCTGCCGCCCTCGACCTCACCGCCGCCGCCCGAGGCCATCGTCGACCTCACTGCCGCCGCCCGAGCCCGCCCTCGACCTCACCGCCGCCGCCTGAGCCCGCCCAGGACCTCCGCCGTCCGAGCCCGAGCCTGCCCTCACCGCTGACCGTAAGGCTCTCCCTCTCCTCTCCCCTACCCTCCTCTCTCTCTCTGTTAGGGCGCAATTCATATGTTGCTGCGCTGATGTTCATATGAACCCTAGATTTGTTTAGGGCAGTAGGCATTTTTTTAGCATTTAGGAAAAATGATTAGCATTTTTTTAGGAAATTAGCTAGGGCAATTTTTTATGAAAATGCCTAAACAGTAATCCCATCTAGGTTAATTAACTTAGGTGAATTTAGTTATGAACCCTAGGAATTAGCAGTTGTGCTACTAGTAGATGTTAATTAGATCAACTTAGGTTAATCAGGTTAGGGCAGTAGAGCGGCAGCAAATAATAGGACCCTAGGAATTAACTTAGGTTAATTAGGTTAGGGCAGTAGTGGTACTAGTAGATGTTAATTAGATGTTTTTTAGTTAGGGAAGTAGGGTTTACTAGGTTAATTAGGTGAAGTTAAATGAATGACCTAAATGAATGATATTAGTAGTTAACTGAATTTTTAGGACAAATTTGTATATGCTTAAGTACTTAACTAAATATTAATTTTAGGACAAACTTGTATATGCTTAAGTAGTTAAGTAAATATATTATAGGGTTGTATATATAGTTGCTCAAGTACTTATATAGTTGTTCTGCACCTAATGTATGCTTAAGTAATTGTATAATTCCTAGTGTTTATCAATGGGTGCTTAAGTAGCTAGCTAGGGTTCATCTAATTAGTTAGTACTTGTAGATGCTTAAGTACTAGGATAGTAGGGTTAGGGCAGTAGGGTTAGGGCAGTAGGACATAATTTGAATTGAGTTCTAGCGTTCATAATTTCAAATTTGTGTAGTTTTTCTTGAAGTGTGAAACATTGAAGTGGTCATGATATATGAAAAATTCTCGATTGTGTCCAAGTGGTCTTTTGTTGTTTCCAAGGCATAAAGCCGAGTGGCCTATGTTTTGCCGGAATGTTGATTCATTTTTGTTCCGGCAAATTTCAGATGCTCGATTTGTCCACTTTTTAGCAAAGGTCATGCCGCAATTTTCCGTGAATTTCAGGATGACTTGTGCTACAAACTATGTTAAACCTATTCTATCTCTAACTCTTACCTCTACCTTAAACACAACTATATTCTAACAAGCCCGGGAGTGGATGTAGCCGAGCGGGGAAGAAAAGGTGACCTAGGAAGAGGGGGAAAAATTACTTCATGGATAGCCAGCCGAGTATAGTTGAGAGTCGGGACAGCCATGGAGTAAAAGTCTACTCCTCTAAAGGATATAAGGATTGCTTAGGTGCGGTTGAAACGAGCAAAAGCGATTTTTTACTCTAAATCTTTTGAGGGGTTGGCCATAGATTCTCTAACTATGCACAAATCGTTGCTAGAACCATCCCACTTCTGCTGCGAAAACTCATTCCTTGCAATGACACACTAAGTGAGAACGCATTGTAGAGGGGCTATAGTTGGCGTGCCTTAGCGTACGAACTAGAAGCTTTCGACTTGAAGCAACAGGTCACCCTTGGAAATTCTGTAGAGATAATATTTGATATACAGACTGCCCAAACTAATCATCCTTCGAGCACATGGCGCCACAGAAGGTTATTCCCGTGGTGCGTATAGTATGCTCTGGCAGTTTATGGGATAGTTGCCTTCCGCTGAAACTTGTTCTTCGTGATAGATTCATGGCTGCATGGCATGTTACGCTGGACGCCAATCATGAACGATTGAACGGCCTCGGTGACATCTAGTTTCTTCCCCTTTTTTTCTGCATTGACTTGGCCGTTTAGCCGCGTCCGAATCAGTTGATAACTGAGGCGGTTGTATTGAGATGGTAGTTAGCACATGCCTGTGCACATAGATAACAGGTTGTCACACGTCGACATGCACCCAAGACTACGTAACCGGCCGGCCGGCATATGTATAAATACAGGGATTGCGAGGACAAATACACATCATCCATTCATTTCCTCGACATAGATATTGCTAGTACTGAAACATTCTTGTCCGTAGCCATTTAATTGGAGCTTAGTTCGATCGTGCAACTGGTTAAGATCCATGGCGGTCAGGTATTTGCTGCTCCCTCTGGCCCTGCTGGCTCTCGCAGCTACCTCGGCTGCGGTGGCTCAGCTGGAGATCGGCTTCTACAGAAAAACATGCCCGGACGCCGAGAAGATCGTCCGCGGGGAGATGGCCAAGATCATCGCTGCTGCGCCCAGCCTCGCCGGCCCGCTCCTCCGTCTCCATTTTCACGACTGCTTCGTCAGGGTACGTGACTTGCGTAGCCTGTTCTCGTATTTCTGTTGCTATTGATCATGAAATATATGCTTACATGTCCGTGCATGCAACGCAAATAAAATTGCAGGGTTGTGACGCCTCTGTCCTGCTGGAATCGACCGACGGCAACATGGCGGAGAAGGACGCCAAGCCGAATAAGAGCCTGCGAGGGTTCGGCTCCGTCGAGCGCGTGAAGGCCAAGCTCGAGGCCGCGTGCCCGGGTATCGTCTCCTGCGCTGACGTCCTTACCCTCATGTCCCGTGACGCCGTCGTGCTGGCCAAGGGTCCGTCCTGGCCGGTGGCTTTGGGCAGGAGAGACGGCAGAGTGTCCAGGGCCACGGAGGCTAGCAAAGAGCTGCCCCCGGCCTCCGGCGATGTCCCTCTGCTCGCCAAGATCTTCGCCTCCAAGGGCCTCGACCTCAAGGACCTCGTCGTCCTCTCCGGCGCCCACACGCTCGGCACGGCGCACTGCCCGTCCTTCGCCGACCGGCTCTACAACGGCACCGGCGAGAACGATGCCTATGGCCTCGTCGACCCATCTCTGGACAGCGAATACGCCAACAAGCTAAGGCTCAAGTGCAAGAGCGTTGATGACCGTACTATGCTGTCGGAGATGGACCCCGGGAGCTTCAAGACCTTCGACACCAGCTACTATCGCCACGTCGCCAAGCGGAGGGGCCTCTTCCGCTCCGATGCCGCGCTCCTCTTCGACAACACCACCAGGGACTACGTCCAGCGCATCGCCACCGGCAAGTTCGACGGCGAGTTCTTTAAGGACTTCAGCGCGTCCATGATCAAGATGGGCGACGTCGACGTAGTCACCGGGGCCGAGGGAGAGATCAGGAAGAAGTGCTACGCCCCCAATTAGCATCCCTTGATTCTTAATTAGTTGTTGTAACTGCACTGCATCTCTGTCTGATATTATCTACTGTAGTGTGATGTATTATTGTCAGTGGTATTTAGTAAATTATTTCGTCGCCAAGATCCATGGTCGCAGCTATATGCTACATAAATGCATGTATGGCAGCACTGTTTTCTTGTGTCATTGTGTGCTGCGCACATAAACCTAACTGATCAAGGATAGCAAGTCATCTTTAGCGGAATGAAAAGAGATAAGTCTACTTAGGATAGTAAGTCAATCACTATTTCGAAGTTCAGGATTGAGTCTTAAACATAGTGGTAAGTTGAAAGTTGTACAGTGGACTTATCTCTAACGAAAATATAATCCTTATAAAAAATGAACCTTGCCTGAAAAACCAAACGAGTATAATCCAATTTAATTTGGAAACACCAGTGTGTTTTCCTCAGTCTATACATGCTGCTGTTTAATTAAAAATTGTTCTTGTTCTATGTAAGTACGTCACAGTGTAAGGCCTCCTTTGGTTTACATGAATTCTGTAAGAATTTTGTAGGATAGGATTTCTATAGAAAATATTCCTTTTGAGTCATTTGCTTTCTAGGAATGGATTCCTATTCGTATGCAGAATTGATTTCTATCCTTCACATTTCAAAGGAAAAAAATTTAGCTAGGACCAATGAAAAATATTCATATTCGATGGACCAAATGATATTTTTTTCTATAAGAATTGAGATACATGTCATCCCATTTACGATGACTTTTCTATATTCATATAATTAATATTTTGATTCTATGAAACAAAAGAGGCCTAATATGAGACTACAAGTTAGCCTCTAAGAGCATCTCTAGCAGACCCTGTAAAAAGCCGACCCGCATATGGCGTTTACAGTTCGACGTCGAACTGTTTTGCGGGTCGAAATCGTGTGCGGCAGAGTAGACCCCGTATATGAAACTGCATAATTTGAAAAAAACTTTCGCGGGAGAAATTGCAACCACACTAGTTCATCACATACTACATGATCATACACTAGTTCATCATATACTATATGATCATACATACTACATTGTACCACTACTACTAGGGGGTGGGAGATCTCGCGGCGGCGAGGCCGAGGTCGACGTACCAAAATGGACGAGCTCGCAGCCGATGAACTTTTGCCTTTGCTCCTCGTGGATGCGCCGCCACTCGTCGTCCTTCTCCTTCACGGCAAGGTTAGCTACGACCGCCTTCTTGAGGATGAGGTCTTCGAGCTCCTCGTCGTGGCGCCGGCACTCCGCCTCCTCGTGCAAGCTCCGTTCGGCAATGGCGGCCGCGACCGCGTCGACATCGGCCAAATAATCTTCGGGCCCGACGACGCCTCGGCGCTCGATCTCCTTCGGCTCCTTCTTGACGGCGACGAGCTTGATCTCCTTCGGCTCCTCCGACCACTCCCTCTTCATGGGGAGAAGTGCCGCACCGGAACGGCCCCTCGCGGCAGAGGAAGAGCTCGCGGCCGAGGAGGGCGACCGGAAGAGCCTGTGCCCGCAGTCGTACTCCTCCGTCTTGCGATGGAAGAGCGACGCCGTTGGCTCAAGGCCTTGGTTCGTCCCCTTCTTGGCCACGCACTTCCTCGTGTTGTCCGTGGATGCCCACGCGGAGAGGAGTACGAGGGTTCACTGGTTCGGCTGCGCTGCCGTCGCCGCATAATAACAGGGGGTGTGGGTGAGTGGAGTGGAGGGATGGCCTGGCCAGCGGTGGGAGTAGTATGGGGGCGGTGAGGCCTCCGCGGCAGCACAACCGGCCACGGGAGGCAGGAGCAGGCAGCATGACCGGCGCTGCTTTGGGTGGCTGGAGCAAGAAGACCAGAGGTTGAAGAAGCACTACGGCCGTTGGATGGACATCGTACAGTCAGTCGAGCTAGAATCGTGCATATTGACTAAGTTGACAAAGCCCTTCGTCACGGTCAACTTAGTAGGCCCACTATACTGGGTCCCAACTAGCACGGGGAGTATTCTTTTTTTTGCGGCGTCATAAGGAGGCCCTTCCTTGCATGCGAAGATATAGCTGGTGGGTCTGAGCTGTCAGCGGCGCTAACGTTTTTTTCGCGAAATACAGAGGCCCTTTCGGTGGGTCCCAGATGTCAGGTGGAGGAATCATTATTTTGCGCGTAATAAGGAGGCATTTCCTTGCGTGCGGCCGTGGACCTAGCTGTCGGCCTCTCCACATACAGTCCACTTCCGATGGATGTCGTTCATTGACCACGTTGACCAGGCCGCGCTGAGAGCACCAGGGCAGTGGACGACGGCGAGGCCTAGGAAGGGAACGACACGGAGCTAGGGAATACTCGGCAGTTATTTCCCACACGGAGGAGTACGAGGGTTTACAGGTTCGTCTGCTGTCGCCGGAGAATAACAGGCATGTGTGGGACTGAGGGTGAGTAGAGGGATAGCTAGGCTAACGATGGGAGTACGGTGGGGCGGTGAGGCCTGTGCGGCAGCATAGCCGGCCGCGGGGAGGAGGGAGCAGGCAGTCCCGTCGGCGCTTCTTTGAGCGGCTGGAGCAGGAAGAGCAGAGATTGAAGAAGCACGACGGTCGTTGGATGGACATCCAACAGTATACAGGCCATCTGTGGAAAGCCTCAAATCTGTAGAAAACAGCATACATCCCATCTGCCATTATTTCAAATAGTTTACAACCCATTTGCTAATTCTTATGGGTTTTTTTGGAGCCCATATTCTTTTTGTTAGTATTACAGCCCATATTGTGGCCACGGTTAAAAATTATACAAAATTTTGCATATGTCGGTGCGGTCTGAACTGTTTTTTAATCCCGAAATTTCGAGTCACATTCAGATTGATTTTAAAAATAAATATATATCAATATAAAATCCAATAAATTGTCCACGCATAAAAATCAATGCAATTTAAAATCTCGAAATGAAAAAAATATATTTGAAACTAATTGCCGGTTCGATGTGTTTTAAAAATGTACAGCCCATTTCTCATTACCGATAGGCCATTTTCTCGACCAGCCGAATGAAGCTCTCTTCGTCTAGCCCAACAGGCCTGATAAAGTGACTTACTTGACAAATCACAAAAAACTGGGCTAGCCATTTTCAGAAAGAAAAAAATATATTGGGCTGGTCTGTGGTAAATATAAAAGAAAAGGCTGTCTAGACAGGCCAGAGTGTCCTGCACAGCCCAGCTGACACCCTGCTTCCGTCTCAAAAACAAATTAGATAAATGCCACTCTAATTATGGCGATTCATAAAAATTCCACTATAATTTCCAAACTTTGAAAAATGCCACTGCAATTTTTGCAATAATTGAAAAACGCCACTGCAGTTTGCAAACTTTGAAAAACGCCACTCTAGACTTCAAAAAATGCCACTAGAAATGGCACGAAATGTCATTTTTCAAAGTTTAGAAATTGCAGTGGCATTTCTCAGAGGCATTTACCAAATTAACCCAAAACAAAAATAACTGGGCGAGCTGCTGGGTCCCTGGTGTCAGCCGCTCGTTGTGCAATTCTCTCGTTTATTGACTACGTTGGACCCAGATGTCAGAAATCCACAAGGAGGAGCCATTTTTTTATTGGCTTGAAATAAGGAGGCACTTGCTTGCGTACTGCCATGACCTTGGTGGGTTCCTCTGTCATCCTCTCCACGTACAATCATCTCCTGATTGTGTACGCGCCAACTTGCTAGGCTCACAAGTCAGCCTCTAAACCCGTGGAGGACAAATACAACCCATTTAAAAAAATAACAGCCCATTCCATACGTTCAAACGGAAAGTTCAACATTCAGAGCAAAGTAACACGTCTGATCCACATATAGAGTACTGAACTTCCACGTTGACAACCATCATAGCCAAGTTAACTATCTACTCCCACTAGGCAGGTACTAACTTACTCTTAGCTAACTAGACGATGCCGGCGGTACACGCTAAACGCCGGCACCGGTGTCCTGCACCTCGCCTTGGACTTGCCAGAGGTGCGATAGGGCGTGTTGCTCACGCGCGTTGGCCCTTTCCATGCCGGCGTGGTCCATCGAAGCTTCGGCTTCCAAGCGGGAAACCCACTTGACGAGCTGGTAGTAAAAATCGGCGTCGCGAACGCGTGCGTGCCCGACAACCTCCAGGGCTATTTGCCGGGCGCTGGCCTCCACGTAGTCAGCCCAGTTGCGGGTGCTCTGCTCGCGACTCAGAGCGTCGGTGCGCTACTGCTCCATGTCCCGCTGGCGGCGCATATCGGCGATACGCTGCTCCTCCGCCAGGCGGTCGCGCTCCAACAACTCCTGCTCCTACGCCATGCGGTCGCGCTCCAACAACTCCTCGATCTGCGCATTGCCATCTGAAGACAGATAGAATGCCTCCTCCCTCCGTCTGCCTTCCGGTGAAAAACCGAACACTAGTTCTAGCGGTGACCGCCTCTGGCGTCGCCTACCGCAGACGGGCGGGGGCATGGCGGCCGTGGCGAGTGACATCGGGCTGGTGGGGGCTTATGAGGATATGGCGAGTTGGGTCACGGTTGCACTGGAGAAGGCCGGGAAATAGTACTTATAGGGGGAAGGTAGCGCGACGGTCATCGGAATTCAATGCATAATGGCTTAACGCGCCAGCTTGCCATGAAAAACTAGGGAAACTGAAATTATGACTGTGTTGTCCCGTCCCGTCTGGGTCGCACGCCAGCATGGCGGTCAAACGAGTGCACTCGAATCATCTCCCTCCTTGTCAATAATGATTTCACGGATTTAAAAAGCCTGCAACAATTAAAGCGTATCTTTTTTCGCATCAGTTAGCTGCCTTAATTACGGCGGGCTGCATGCAGGCACTTAGAATCGCTCGCAGGCAGTACGCGAAGCAGCATGCAATGAGTCGCAGCCGAGGGTACGCATGCAGCCACTTAAATCGCTGGAATTAATTAGGCTTAAACTTCTGCATGCCGTTAATTATTGCCATGCCTTGGTCTTGCTGCTTTGCTCACGGGACTAATAAACCCGGACGGAGGGAGTACCTTGGTTGGTGAGAGGTTTGAATTAAGCCCTGCAAACCGGAAAGGAGGTACTAGTACGTGCGTGATCTGCTATTTATTCGTGTAGGATCGAGTAGGTCGTTTCTTGAATTGAGCCCTGCAAACCGGAAAAGAGGTAGTATGTGCGTGATACGCTATTTATCCGTGTAGGATCGATAGTGTAGCTTGTCAGTTTCTACAGAGGTAGGCATTTTTATCCGTGTAGGATCGATAGTGTAGCTTGTCAGTTTCTTCAGAGGTAGGCATTTTTATTCAAAAAACTGCCACTTCGCATCTTGCATCGGAAATAAAACTGCCACGAGCGCATTTGTAGGCTAGCTAGTGATCGATCAGTAATTTGTAAACACTGAGCGAACAGAAATAAGTAACTGTTAATGCATCTCAATGATTCACAGATCATATACAAATATGTAGCTCCAAAAGCAAAGATCAGCCACTTTAGATCTTGTGTCGCAACTAAAACTAACTAGTACGATTCCCATACATAAGATCAACATGTTAATGCATCTCAATGATTCACAGATCATATACAAATATGTAGATCCAAAAGCAAAGATCTAGCAAAAACATATGTTCTTCCTACTAACATGGATGCTTCTCTCGGCCAACATTCAGTACAGACTGAAAGACAAATTGGTTTGTGAAGTCTACAATTCCTCTTGCAAACGTAAGTGGTTTCACCAACAGTTGGAACCATGAGAATGAACCACACATGATGGAGGGACATCCACTGCAATATGAATTGGTCTTCTCTCGATCACACCGCGAGACTATTTTCGGAATACAAACTTTAACTTAGGGAAAATGATGCCCATTGTATAATCAGACCAAAGGAATGAAGCACCAAGTGTTGGCCAGTAAATAGTACAGTACTACTTTTCTGCAGTCCATGAAGTGACTATCCAATCTTTGTGTCTTTTTTCAAATGGCACTGCATGCAGTGACTATACTATTCTCTTGTGCAGTTCAACCAAAATTGTGGACGCTTTGTTTGTTTGCCAAATAGCAATGGGCAGACATCTCTGTCTGCACAAATATCAAGCAGCTAGTAAACATATACCACACCATGTTCGAAGTGATGGAATAGGTGAAACCGATACAACCAAAATTGAGCATCCAATCATTGAATCATGTCCTGCACCTCCAATGTAGGTCCACCCTGCCAATAAATTCACATGCAAACCACTAGTGTTACTGTCTAATGACAGTACAAAAAGAGTAGCAAGATAGTAGCAAACCATGTACCTTCGTAATGAACAGCTCATAGTGACACCAATTGGATATAAAGGTTTGGAAAAAACATGCTCCTAATGTTGAACCAATTGGACTTTTTGTGCAGCTCTACTAAAATCGAGCATCCCTGTTTGCATAGATATTGAAAGTGTGATTACTATAGAAGTGGCACTAGTTGAAGCATAGACTCACAAATATAAGCATTCCAATTTCTTAATGGGAAAAGGTAGTAAGAATGTTTCTAACCACCTATTTGAAGGAATAAATAAAGCAATAGCGGCTGATGTTAGGAAGGCATACATAGTTTTTTTTCTGAAAAACTGAGCCATTCCTGACCTTTCCTCTTCTTTTAAGCAAATTTTGTGCAGTTCTACTAAAATAAAATGCCATCACCGCCTTGATAATTTAGTTACACTGTACAAAAGGAAATGACTTAACATTACATCATGATGTCGGGTATGTAGTAGACAGGCATTAGAGACAAACATACAGACCTCCTCCGATAACATAATGAACATTAATTTTAACAAAGGCGTGACTAGCTTTACCGGGATAATTTGAGTGAACTCTACACCCTCTGTTCCTTAATATAAGACGTTTTCGCGGTTCAATTTAAAGTACCCAAACGTCTAGTATTTACAAAAACAGCTAGTAGTTTTCTTGAGCACATATCTAGGAAAGCTTGCCACACTTTATTTATGTCCATACGCTAATGCAACACCATTCGAGTACTACAAGTATACACTAATCCAGTGGCTAGTGCAACAGTAGAGTAGTTAGTTTATTACAGGGTACAGTAGAATGGTTTTACTGAATAGATTTCAATAAACTCTAGCACTGGAAGGTTTCTATAAGAATTAACAATACAAAATGTAAAGGTAACAAGTTTCAGCATTGCTATACTAGTTGTGCATGAGCATTAAACCAAATACTGAAGTCTAAAGGTAACTAGCATTATTAACTAATGACAGTATAAAAAAATTGCAAACCATGTACCTCCAAGGTAAATATCATTTCGAACTCGGGGGGACCTTAAAAATTGCTATCCCAATCTTGGTAATCGATCAAACATAAAAACTTGATCGAATGAATCAAGAGAACAGCCGGAGGAGGAGGTGCCCACTCTTGACCTTTCCTCTTGTCTTCATAATTGTCTGTGCAGTTTAACCAAAATAAAATGACATCAGCGCCTTGGCATTTTGGTGACACTGTACAAAAAAATTAACTTATCTCATGAAAGTGAGGTATGTAATCTATAAGCATTAACAATGCAAAAATCTGAAGCTAGTAACAAGTTTCATCGTTGGTATACTGGCTGTGCAACATCATTAGAATGCCTTAGCTGAAAAGTCTTTAATACATCCACAATCAACAGCTAACCCTGAAATGATTCAGTGACATTAAATGGAATTGCTTAAATTTATCTGTGGCATTAGACTGAGAGCGGCATTAGTTAAATGTGGCATCACTTTAGCAGTAGCATTGCTTGACTTGACTGCTGGCGTTACACTAACAGCAAAAAAAGTGGCAATAAGAGCATGGGAGGCCCATTCGAACAGTGGGTGCACCAGTACGATGTACCTCCATGGACGCAGAGTGGTGAGGGAGGTATGGTTGCCCAGAGCAACAAATATATAGGCAGCATATGTGGATTACGTCCCATTTTTGTTCTCTTTAGCCACCTTTTTCCTATGTGAGGACAACAAACCGATCGACCTGGTCATTCTCTATTGCGTTGCCATGCCTTTCTACCCTTCTTCAACCAAGAGACATGAGACTCGTTCCTTAGCTACTGATTTTCCCCTTTTCAACCTAGATGCGGGTTCGATGCCTACTCTCTTGGACAGTACAGTCTCCCTTCCTTTCCTTATTCAACCCAGACATGCATTAGTCTGCATGAATTAGGGTTTCCTTTAATAGTGCAAATTATGGTTTTTGTCTGCGTGGCCAGCAGAGCAGAGGATAGCAAATTGGGAAGATGGTGGAGTGGAAAAAGATCCACATGCAATGACATGCCAGATGGGGCAATATAACAAGGGTATGGTTCGAAAAGAGGTAGCATACCTGAGGGTAGGCAGGAAGTGGCTTCGCTCGTGGTCGTCATCCTCCGCACACTCTACGGCAGCGATCCCGCGCGGGCGCTAGGTCTGAGAGGACAGCCTTGTCTTCACTGCGTGACCTAGCTCGCCGACGACGAGTGCGTCAACGCTACACGTCCTTTTCTTCCCCAGCGGATCTGTGACCACCGGTGAGGAGGGAGAGAGGGGTCGTCTTTTTTAGATCTGGAGAGAGGGTGGTAGTGTGAGAAGCAAGTGGGCAGCCCTTGGCAAGAAAGCGCTGAAGCTTCAGCATATATATCTTCTTTATACTACTAGTACTGGAGGTGGAGTAGTGGTAGAGTAGTTTATATTTTCTCTGCATACAGTACCAGTTAGTCGTGCTTCAAAACTGAACGGCACGCCATAAAAAAAGGCCGATAACTAATGCGGCACCTCGGGCCAACGCGGTCAGATCGCATTTTGCACGACAAATTACACACCATGTTTCATTGACATGTGGTCCCGTTCCACATATCAGTGAGACGACGGTGAGTAGTAGGAGTATTTCCAAACCGACGTGTAGGCCGGGGCGCCCCTTCATGAACCATGGCAAACTGGCAACCGTCCACCGACTCTTTGCCTTTCCCTCTCGATTTGGAACTGTTGTCGCACGCTCTTCCTCTCCCTCCTCCATTTTCCTTCAGCCCTTCACCCTTTCTTCTGCCATTGTTCAATCGTCTTCTCCATGGAGGGAACATGACGGAAATGACCCCGTTATTCTTGCCCCGATCTGAAAGATGACGTGGTGGAGGAACTCATTGATCGGTGCGATGTCATCACCTTGGCTAGCATGGCAGGTTCATTCAAGCCCATTCTCGACTCAACTAATAACATCATTACAAGGAACCCAAGAGTCAAGGAGTGGTTTGATCTCCCCTATCTTCTTCGTCGTGACCCTGATGACTGGTGTCGTCACGACGGAGGCCTCGCCCTGTGCAAGTTGATGCCATTTGATAATGACACGTATGATGTTAAGATGCCATCGCTTGAGGGCAAGGCTTGGGCAGGCGCAAATGGAGATGGGGTTGTTTACATTGGTTCCAACTGCGAGTGGGAACTTGTGAATGTGTACACTCGTGACCGGGTTCCACTTCCAAAAATCTCAGCAGACTGCCTAGAGGTTTAGCACACCGGTATTGTACGCACGTTCAAATACAATCATAGTGACTGTCTTCCACGGAAGATAGCAATTTATCGAGTCCCCAACCGCTCTTGGAATTATAACAACTATGAAGTTGTTGCTATCTTCGACAAGCTTGTTGCCATCGTCAGTGGTTTGACTGGATGGATATTGCTCAAAAATCAGTTTCTATACACGGATGAGTAATGTGATGCAATTCAATACGACGGCCTTGTGTTTGCTTCCACCACTCGTGGCACTGTTTTTGCAAGGCATCCTCGTTGTTTCGGTACGTTTGCCTTCCACCGTAATTATAATTGTTTCATCCACATGCATGTGGGTTAGCAAGTTTCCCTTTAGGCTGGTCATAGTGGGGAGTAACTTAGACTAGTAACATGCATATGTTACTAGTTTATGTTACTACCTCTATAGTGCATAGTATCTTAGATTAGTATCATAGGTGGTCTCATTTATTTCCATGCATGACACATAGTAGCATCACATTTATTATGTTACGGTATCTACCTATGTTACTATAACCATCTCTCTCTTCCTTAATTGCCTGCCACATAAGCATGTTTGCGAGTCCCAAGTGCATGATACTACTTATGTTACCCCCACTATGGCCAGCCTTACTAATTAACCTTCTTCTTTTGTTTCCAAGGTCCTGTGAACATTCCACCACCTATACTTGAAGATTTTTATAACCAAGGGGGAGATGATGATGGTGATGATCACGAGCATGAGGACGAGCAGCGCCCATATACTATTTGGCGCCTAGCATCTAATTCCGATGGATCACCTCTTCTCGTGTGTATACAGCCCACTGATGATGTTACTGCTATGGAAGCAAGTGTAGTCTCCCATGGTCCCACTCTCCAGACCTATGCCAACACCCGTTGCATGGTACTCGGGATGGTCACTAGTGTGCTAGCGCCAACTCCTTCTCCCTGGTACAGAATTGATAGTCTTGGAGAAAACCCGCTCTTCCTTGGACAAAACTATCCAATGATGGTGAAAGGCGATCCAACTGCTGTTGACACAATGTTACTACCATTTATGAGAAGCAATTGTGTCTATACCTCGGACATTTGGGTGGTTCCCTACCCTGGTACTGATATAGTAGGCCACTTCAGCCTGGATGATCAGTCCTACGTTGGTCTCCAGATTGACAATGGATGGCTCGTCCCAGAGAATCACTTGCGGTTCAAAGCAAGTGTTTCCAACGCCGAGGAATGGTTGAGTTGAAGTTCATTTCATTGCTTGTTATTTGTTGTGTGGTGAAAACTTTAGTGTTTATAATGTATCCCCGTTGTCGATGTGGGTTGATGACCTATTGTATGTAATAAAATGATATGCCTGTGACAAACTTACTAAATTTATGAATGGCTTTCGAGTTGCTTCTGTGAGTGAGTGGTGCGACGAGGAAAAAAAATATTTTCCGAATACATAATTGTACGTGCATTGCAACAGGTTATCGGATGAGGCCAATCAACAATAGTAGTACACTATTTGTACTAGCTTCACATGCTTCGCGCGTCGTGTGGGTGTTTTTATCGTAGCCATACTGTACTACGTAACCAGCACCTCGAATCCTCGATACTAGTAGTACTATATACTACTAGTAAGTAGTAGGAGTAGTAGGGTGGCATGGGCCAGAACAAGCATTCACGTCCAGGAGTACGGCACACGCCACCAGCACGACTTCCATCTGACACCATATTTCTTGGAGTCCGTGCTAGAGCAATCTCTTCAACCTCATCGTTTCTCTAACTCAGCCATCGCGCGGCGGGCGAGGTGGGGGTTTGCTGATAGTCGGTTTCTTAACTGCGGTCCCACTTGTGAGGCCAACTACAACGCATGACCCCAAACGGACCTCCGTTTTGCATGAACTCCAACGATAATTTTGACTAGAAAAGCAAGACTAAAGAAAACAAGAACCACAAGAATACATTTTACTACTCCTGTAAGTTGGATTAGTGCCTTCTCGATGCATTCATTGTTGATCTGCGGAGGCTCGATCTTGTGTGCTTCTTTCTTCTTCGAGTGTAAAGAAGTAGACGTTACTTCCTCGCATCTAGTCTCATGTCTAGCCTCTATTCTAGTACTCCCTCCGGTCCATTTTTCTCTGCGTCTAAGAAGCAATAGGCATACCAAGTAGGAGTATCAACAAGTGCACTAATCTCATCTATAGCCTCTGTGCTAGCTAAAAGTGATAGAACATCTACTAAATTGCGCTCTATCAATATATGGATGTACTCTTCTTCCCAATACAGAAACTTGCATCCATTATACTCCCTCCGTTGCACAATACATGCCTTCTATTTGTCAAAATATATGTGTATCTAGACATGTTTTAGTATATAGGCACATCCATTTTTGGACAAATGGAAGTCAAGTATTTTGGAACGGAGGGAGTACACAATAAAATTTTTAAGTTAGCACAACTAGTCTAATCCGAGAGCACAACCGAAGATTTGGTCGGGTTCTTCCTCCTTTTGCCGACACGTGGGACATCCAGCATCCAGGTTGTGTCATGAAAGAAAATAGAGTGGTAGTTGATAAGTTGAAGCCACGAGATGTGCATCTTGGGTTAAACTGTAAATAGAATCTTACTACTCTTGAGTAACTCCAAAAGCGGCCACCGAAGATCTTTCTTGGATTTGTTTTTCATCACCAGCACGTCGAGGTGAAAGATGTGCAAGTTCAGTGGGTCCGCTTGTGTTTTCACTTACATGTGGGACCGCATGTGAGCAAACAGACGATGGGCTCTGCGTGTCTGCTGGCTGGCTGAGAAGAGAGATAGAGGAGTGCTAAGCACGGATTGCGGGAAATTTGTTCTACGTACTATACCTCGATATAGGCTCGATATAGTGGGGTGGCATGGGCCATAACTAGCATTCACGTCTAGCAGTACGGCACACGCCACCCACACGAGTCCCATCCGACACCAATTTTCTTGGAGTCCGTGCTACAGCCATCTCTTCTCCCTCCTATTTTCTCAGCCATCGCGCGGTGGGCGGGGTGGGGGTTTGCTGATAGTCGGTTTGCTCAACTACGGTCCCACTTGTAAGTGAAAATGCAACACCGCACGCATTCCCGCTTGAGCGGCGTGCCAGACCAACCGTGTGGGGGTGCGACGCAAACACGACAGGCTTTTCCTTTTGAACTCGTAACTTGTAAAATTTGGTTCTGCTCCATGGCGCGATTGATAGATAGAAAATAATGATTTTTCCTAGAGTAATGAGAAGTTTGGTTCTGGCGCCGTTCATGCATGGAGTACGTACGAAAATTATGAAGTTGATGCAAAAGGTAAGATAATTACTGTAGTATCATATACTACTACATGGATTTGACGGAAAGATAAAAATACATACGGATCCATCAACGACATCCTCACGCCCTAGTGCGCCGGGTCACCAACCGACGTGTGAGGAGCAGCGGCGTTGGCGGCGAGCTCAACGTGCTTCTGAACAGTGCCGTCCAAGGTTTCCCTGCGGTCCAAGAAGGCCAGCGTCCTATCGTCCTCCTCTTGCATGCGCGTAGACGTGGGTCATTATGTCGATGGTGTCTTGCTGCGCCAGGCGCTGTGCGGCGAGCGCGACCTCGAGGTGGACATTCTCTGGCGCGACGGCGGGCAGTCGCAGGGCCACCAGTGCGTCGAAGAGGTTGTTACCATAGTGGCCGTTGAGGGTGGCGGGCATCGCAGAGCCTGGGCGCGTCGGCTGGAGGCTTACGTCAAAGTCGGCCGCGAGCTTCTTGACGACGGTGAACTTGTCGAGGAAACCGACGAGGACCTCATCGAACAAGGAGACGAAGCTGTCGTCCAAGCGGCCCCTCGCCCTGCCGGCCTCAAGTAATACTACCTGGAGACGTTCCTTGTTGCCGGGCCGCAGGCCTGCATCGTGGACCATCTGGCATAGCCGGCTGATGCTCGCACTCATCGCCTCCATGGGTCTAGCTTAGCTTCTACTACCTCCGTCCTGGTTTATTAGTCCCCATTGTAATCCGTGTCAAATTTTAACCACAGATTTAACTAACAAAATGTTTACGCATGTTACAAAAAATTATATCACTGAAAACTATGTTCAAATTCGAATCCAAAAATATAATTTTTGTTGACATGCATCAACATTTTGTTAGTTAAATCTTTGGTCAAAATTTAGCACAAATTACAAAGGAGACTAATAAACCAGGACGGAGGTAGTAGTAGTCAATTGATCTTGTAATTCGAGTGATCACTCTTGCCCTTGGTTAGCGTGCATAGGTGCGTAGGATTTTGTACTACTCCTCAGCCCTCTACTGCACCTGCCTTTGGCTGTATGATGGGTGGGCCAGCCACCCCCTGGGCCCACGTATCATTCACCCAAAGGCAGTTGCCGTAAGTGTCGGTGTTCTGGGAACGGGGGTCCCCAGACTTTCCTGCCTGCGGCCTGCGGCGTGGCTCAAAAGGGGGGCCCAGCGCAGCCCATCTCCATCAACACAAGCTCAAGACCCTCGCGAGGGGCCAAGCCTCGCGGGGCGGACGACAAGGGGTTTCCTCAGGCACGGCCTCATCAGGCTGGCTCGCGAGGAGGCGGAGAGTTCAAGGCGGGGTACCTCACGAGGTGCCCATGACGCAAGCCATGATGACCAGGGGCGCCAGTCGGGCGCCAGCCCGCGCAGTGTCCTCCTTTCCCCTTCGGTGCAAAGGGAGCAAGCGCAGGCGAGAGCATCAAGCAAAGGCGTGCATTTCGGTGCAACAAGACCAAGACTAGTCCAACGGCGGGATGGAGGTCACCGTGGAGCCCAAGCCGGCGTCACCACCAGAGCCTTTGACAGGCGAGGACCAACTTTAGTCAGGATAAGTGTACCCGTTGTTCCCCTTCAAAATGGCCAATTGTTGGCGTCCTTCCCGCTCAATATTTGGGAAGAGGCCCAGGGCCTTTGCCTATAAATAGGACTAGCCACCCCCAGGGTAGAGGCATCGAGACCCCCACCGAGAAACTGGTAGATAGAGCGACTGAACTCCTCCAAGCAGTTCATCGCACCAGCCGAGAACAGACCCTCGCGAGGCTGTTCTTCCTTGTATTGTTCATCATCAGCCCAAGAGGCAATCCACCATGCCACACACTGGAGTAGGGTATTACACCACAATGGTGGCCTGAACCATTGTAAATCTTCTGTCTCTTGTGTTGATCTGTTCATAGTTTAGGCCCTAGCAATTCGGTAAGGAGCAGGTAGGCAGAGGGCGTAATCTCTGCGCGCACCCCAGTGTTCGAACCTCAAGGGTCTGTCAGAACCCGAAATCCGACATTTGGCGCGCCAGGTAGGGGGTGACGTCAGAATTCGCCTTCCGTCGCCCTGTTCTTCTCCGACCATCGCATCCATGTCTGACGCACGTCGGCCTCGCGCCGAGCGCCGCGCCGCCCTCGCTTCCCGCGTCTCCCAGACGGCCCCCATCGCCGGGTGCCCCCGTCGTTCCCCGTCACCCGCCGTCAACGCCACCACCGGCCCGGCGGGGAACGAACAGCAAGCATCGTCCCAGCACCCATCCATGAGGCGAGACGGCCGCACTGCTACACCCTCGCTCACTCCTACTGGTTCTTCCTCTCGCGCGCCCCGCGTGGCCATGAAGGCCCGAGCTGCCCTCATCGCGGCAAACCAGCTCCTATGCTACCGCCCAATCAACGACGTCTACAAGGAGTGGCTCGACCGAGTTGCTGCGCTCGTCCGCGCTGCTGGGGGCTCCCCCGCGTCGTCCTTCTCGCTGCACCGCGCTCTGCCCTGCGCGGGCAATGACGCTCATGGGGTGCCTCAGCCACCTCCCCCTCGAGAAGGCGCCCTAGCTCCAAGGCGCGCGGCCCCTGAGCGGAACCCGCTCCGTTAGGCGCCAGCGCGGCAGGAGCAAAGCTGCCAAGAAGTCCCATGCCCTCGAGAAGCTGCTCGAGCGCTCCCCGCTCCGGCACGTCAAGACCCCGCGCTGCTCCCAGCTGCAGCGCATGGGGACCCATAGGACCAAGCTCTTCGTCGCCCAAGGCCTCCTGTGGCCATAGTGGGCTGCCGCGCCTTCACCCCCGAGCTACGCAGCGTCGCGTGGCCCGGCAAGTTCAAGCCGGACCTGCCTCCCCGCTACGACGGCAAGGCTGACCCTGCAGAGTTCCTCCAGCTCTACGAGCTGGGCATCGAGGCCGCCAATGGAGACGAGAAGGTCATGGCGAACTGGTTTCCCATGACGCTCAAGGACGGGGCCCGCACCTGGCTCCTGAATCTGGCACCAGGCACGATCTCCTCCTGGGAAGAGATGCGCACCCGCTTCATCGCCAACTTCTAGGGTACTCGTGACCGGCCACCCGCCGTGAGCGACATGCACCGTATCAAGCAGCAGCCAGGGGAAACCTTGCAGAAGTACATCCAGCGCTTCAACAACGCGCGCCTCAAGATACCCAAGGTAACCGAAGAGGCCATCATGTCTGCCTTCTCCGACGGTGTGCGCGACGTCAAGATGAAGGAGGAGCTGGCGATGCATGAAGACTTGTGCACCTCCTTGGAGCTGTTCAACTTGGCGACCAAGTGCGCCAGGGCTGAGGAGGGGCGCCTCTCCCTCCTCGAGCTGCCTGTCGCGGATCCAGAAGAGAAGAAGCCCAAGGCCAAGGACGTGAAGCGCAAGGGGGCTGCCGTGCTCGCGGCAGAGCCAGACACCAAGTGGGGCAGAGATCAGCCTGAACCCTCCAAGGGCAGTCGGTACTGCGTGTACCACAACCTCCACACCCACAACACCAATGAATGTCAAGAGCTCCGGGCTGTGCGTGAAGGAAGGGTCGGCCGGCGTCCCGACCGCAACGACCGGGGCTACGGCTGGGGAGGAGGAAGGAACACAAGATGCTGGGAAGACCACGGCCCACGTCAAGGGTGGCGCGACCAACCTCGCGAGGATCGCTGGCAGGACCCGCCTCGCGAGGGAGGCTAGAGGGATCAGCCTCGTGAGGATCGCCCGCAAGGGAACGCAGGCCTCTCTCCGCTGCCGTCGCAGCCAAGAAGAAACGAGGACCGTCATCAGGACGAGGGGGCTGGGGGCTTCCAGGAGCCACGCGCGATCGCCTGCATCCTGGGCGGAGCTCAAGCCCCAGCCTCCCAGCGCATCTTCAAGCAGTTCGCCCACGAAGTAAATGCAGCCCTTCCCAAGCTCGAGGCCACACGCCCTCTTAGGTGGTCGGCATGCGCCATCATGTTCAGCTCTGCAGATCAGCTCAAGTGCGCAGCCACAGCCGGAGTCCTCCCGATGCTTTTTTCCCCAATCATCAGCAACGTGCTAGTCACCAAGACCCTCATCGATGGCAGGGCAAGACTCAACGTCCTGTCTGTGGAAACATTCAACAACCTCCAAGTGCCCTACAATCAGCTTCAGCCAACCAAGCCTTTCTCCGGAGTCACCGACAGCTCCACGGTCCCGATCGGGCAGGTTCGCCTCCCTGTCACCTTCGGGGAACGCGACAACTACCGCACAGAGCTCATTGACTTCGACGTCGCCCATATCCGCCTGCCATACAACGCCATCCTCCGGTACCCAGCGCTGGCCAAGTTCATGGCCGTAACCCACCACGGCTACAATGTCCTCAAGATGCCAGGAAGTGGCGGAGTCATCACGGTGCCCTGCGAAGAGAGAGACGCAGTGTGCTCCCTGGAGCGAGCCTTTCAGGCCGTGTCACTGGAAGACCCAGACCGCGGGAGCAGGAGGCTTCCCGAGGCCGCCCCCAAAAAGAAGAAGACATCATCCGGCCCGGCCCCTCGGGGCCCGCGCCTGCTCAGGGGGAACCTCCTTCTATCGCATAGGGAGGCGCGCCCGGCACCCTCCTCAGGCAGGGCTCGGGGGCTCTCCCTGGAGGGCCGCCGACCTCGCCAAGGTCACAAGGGAGGCACTTGGGCACCATGTGGAGGCGTGTTTCGAAGCACGTTTCCCTCAAGAAGGAGCAAGGCAAGGAGGGCCAAGCCCTTAGGAGTTCGTCAGCAAGGCAATTCAGGAGCTACAGGAATCAAGAGTCATGAGAGGCAGCCGCCACCTGCCTGCTGTGGCCCCCCATCCAGGCGAGGATGGTGGGCTGCGCGTCTGCATCGACATACCAGGGATCAACGAAGCCGCGTCTCAGGAGCGCCTCTGGCCTTCGCGAGTGGGACGCTGCGAGGGTCCGCCCCATAGCTACGTTCGCATGCCCTATGGCTTGCCGAACGCGGCTGCCGCGTACCAGCGCCTCATGAGGGCCATCCTGGAGGCTCAAGAGGTCAGGCGTTCCTCAGCCCTGGTGGAGATGGAGATGGTCCGTGCGGAGCCACCAGCGCCTCCGGAGCCTCCCGAGGCCCCAGGGCCTGGCGGCTCGTGAGGAGCGGCTCCCGCAGCCCATCGAGTCTGCTACATCAACATCCATTCGTCTTCAGCATCATCAGGTGACATCTTTCAAGTTTCATTTCCAGCTGGGAGCGCCCTCAGGGCCGCATTATTCCCAGGCCGCGTGGGTCCGTCCCTGCGGCGTGTATCCCTTTCATTTCATGTTCTTAGCTTACTCTGTTGGGGGCGCCCCTTGGGCTGCATTATCCCCAAGCCGCTCGGGTCAGACCCAAGGGCATGTATCCCTTTTGCATTCATCTTAGGGCCATGCTTTCGACCCATCATGCTTGTTATTTGGTGCCTGTTCACGGTACCTTTTCTCTTGGATGTTGGAAGCTTGGGCGTTAAAGGGGGGGTGCTGAGCATCGCGACTCAGGGCTCCTACCGGCTCTTCGGCCCTCACCCTCTGGTCATGTCCACGGCATCGCGACCTGGCATGCCAGGGACGGCTGAGACCAGCTCGAGAGCCGGGACCCGAGGACGTAGAGTTTCGACATCCAACACAGCTTGCGCGTTAAAGGGGGGGTGCCTGAGCATCGCGACTCAGGGCTCCTACCGGCTCTCCGGCCCTCACCCTCTGGTCATGTCCACGACATCACGACCTGGCATGCCAGCGACGGCTGAGACCAGCCCGAGAGCCGGGACCCGAGGACGTAGAGTTTCGACGTCTAACCCAGCTTGCGCGTTAAAGGGGGGGTGCCTGAGCATCGCGACTCAGGGCTCCTACCGGCTCTCCGGCCCTCACCCTCTGGTCATGTCCACGGCATCGCGACCTGGCATGCCAGCGACGGCTGAGATCAGCCCGAGAGCCGGGACCCGAGGACGTAGAGCACCGGCATCTAGCCAAATTTGCAGGAACACACTCTAAGATAAGGCCCAGAGCCAGGCGCAACCCGCCTAGAGGTAGGGCCCCATGAGTCCCGCGCTGGCTCACGGGTGCCCAGATACACCTCGTCAAGCCCTACCGTGCCAGGCACGTGTCAGGGTGGGGCTATATACGCCCTGGGGGCTCCTCCCGGAGGGGAGCCCCCTCCCACGCACCAGTGGAAGCACCATGCTCCGCGCTGGCTGACGACACTGTCGAGGAGCGGCTATGCCCGTACACATACGGAAGCGCTATGCTCCGCGCTGGTGATAAACAACAGAGGGTGGCCCCCGGGCCGCATCAAGCCCAGAGCTCAGTGTCTAGCCTCATTGCAACGCCTTCCCTCGGGAGTGCCGCGCGAGGGGGCTGGGCACGGGGGCTACGCCTGGGTCACGCCCAGACGCACGCCACCCAGCCAGGCCCCCCGGGCCTGGTTCGTCGCACGTCCCTCCCCGAGCGGAGCCAAGGTACAAAGGCCGTTTGAACATCAAGGGGGACTCCTGAGCATCGCGACTCGGGAGCCTAACTAGTAACGTAGCCCCTCACTCCTTAGTTCCGAAAGGCTAATGGCGGTTGAGGTATGCGCGGGGCCGGGCTCTGCAGACATAGAATGGCAGATCCACCCACATCTCACCTCCCTACTTGTTGTTCGGGCGCCAAGGGGGACTCCTGAGCATCGCGACTCAGGAGCCTAACTTGTCACGTAGCCCCTCACTCATTGGTCCCATCCTGGTTTCCGGTCGGGGCTAACAGCGGCTGAGGTATGCACGGGGCCGGGCTCTGCCGGCATAGGACTTAAGCAAGTAGGAAGGAAATAGCGCAAATTTCAAGGAATTCAAAAGCAAATATTACAGTCCATACTGTTATCGCAGCACCAAATGCAAGTTTTAACGCCTCCCCGAGGCATGATACATGTGAAGAAACTAAAAACAAGACGGGAGCCATGACGGAGTCACTTGCCGGCGGTGGAGCTGCGCGGAGCGGGTTCACCTTGTGGAGCAGCAGGACCGGCAGCGCTCCGCTTTGTCTTGGTGCTGAAGGCCCGGAACTTCCCCAGCAAAGCCTCCGCACGACCCTTCATGGCCTCAGCAGCGGCAGCGGCGTGCTCGCCGCTTGCTGGCTCCAGCAGGCTGTCGAGGTCGACATTTGGGTCGCGGAGATAGATGTGGGTGAAGACCCGCGTCAGCACCGCAGAAGACAAGACGCGCGCCTCGGCTTCGGCCGTAGGGCCAAGGCCAAGGGCGAGATCCTCAAGAGCACGAATCAGGAAGGGAAGCAGCTTGGCGGGGCCGTCCTCCTCGCCGGCCAGCAGGCTCTCCAGGCCGCTCTCATAAAGCGTCTTCAGCGAAATGCGGGCCTTCTCCTCCATCTCCGCAAAGGCCGCGCGGTCCTTGGCAAGAACCCGCGCCTTGCCATCCAGCTCAACTTTCCTCGCTTCCAGCTCTTGCTCCAGTGCGCCTAGGCGGTCATGGCGCTTCTTGAGCTTGGCGTCCCGGTCCTTGACGGCCGCCTCGCGAGCCTTCGTGCCTTCCTCCTGATCCTGACGAAGGCGGGTCTCCTCGGCGAGTCGGTCCTGCATGCCCTTCAGCTTGCTCTCCAGCGCCTCGCAGCGACCTCAGACATTAGCCACCTCCCCCAAGGCGGCGTCGTAGGCAGCCTTCGCCCAAGGACGGCTTGCTTCTCCTCATCGCAGGCCGTCGAAGCCTAGACCAGCGCCGCCCGAATTGAAGCATCGGACCGAATCCAGCCAGAAGCTAGCTCCAAGCGCCCGGCCACTAAACCAGGGTCCACGCCCAGAAGATCCTGACGCAGACGGTCCAGTTCAGCAACAGCGCGATCTAGAACAGTGGTCGGGGAAGCAGCAGTTGGAGGAGTAGGAGGAGAAGACGGCAGCGTGACCACAGTATCCTGAGGTGGAGCCTGCTACGCCCCAACGGTTGCGGTGGCGGCATCAGGCAGGGGCACGTCAGGAGCCGCTGGGGCCACGGGGGCTGAGCTCGCCCCAACCGGCTCAGGCAGGCCTCGCGAGGGCGCCCGGGCAGGAGAGGACCGTGCGTCACGCTCATCTCCTTTTGCGGGCAGAGGCGCTGCCGCGGATGGGATCTTAGGAGCCCCCTTCGGCTTCTTCGCAGAGGGTGCCAGCTTAGCCGGGAGATACGAGCGTCATGCCTCAGCAACAAAACAATAAACAAGATAGGAATCAAGCACTTACAGGTCGTCGCCCGCGGGCTCGAGCAGCCTCCGACCGTACTTGAAGCCCGAGAGCCGGCTGCAAGGATCAGCCTCAAGGAGCTCGGGCGCAGGAAGTGCACCTGTGGATCGCCTCGGGGCTGGGGCAGACCCGCGGGGGATCAACCCGGTCCGGTCCTTCTTCGGGATCGAGGGCAGGCTCCCGCCGCCCTGCTCGTCGTCGTCCTCGTCGTCATCACTCGGAAAGAGGCGGAGAGTGCCGCACCTGCGCAGGAGCCCTTGACTCTGCCTCGGAGTCGGCCCCCTCTTCTCGCTCCCCTTCTTCCCACTCTTCACTGGAGTCGCTGGAGGACACGTCCACCGGGTCCTCGGGAGCCTCCGCGAGCACGGGCCCGTCCCCATTGAAGGCGGGCATGGGCCCCACCACTTGCTCCCAGTCCTTGCGGAGGAACAGGGCCATAGGAGCACCCTCCAACCTCGCCATGTCACCCCCAACCAAAGACTGGAGAACCGCAGCCAGATCATCGTCGGCCAAGACTGCGGGGCTTGGGTGAGGCCTCCACATCGGAAGCGAGTATTGGCGGAGCGGAGCCAGCTGGTGCTCCAAGAACTCCCTCAGTAGCGACGCACCGGTCAGCCTCGCCGCCGCCATGCTGGCCGGCCTCAGATCCGCATCCATCTTCTCCAGCACCGGCTTCGCACGAGGATCCACAAGCTCCACTCGGGACCAATCGTCGGAGCTCATAGGGTGCGCCGAGGGCAGGATCAGCCGAGGGTGGATGCGCCCAGCATCCACCAAGACCCAATTGCTCCTGAAACCTTCGATCCTTTTTCCGGGATTCGAAATGGCGATGGAGCTGCCATATGCGACGAAGCTCGCACATGCAGAGACAGAACCGCGAGAGGTCCGGAGGGAGAAGTAGTGGTGCAGCAAGGCCACAGAGGGCTTCACCCCCACGTGAGCCTCACAATAATAGGCAAAGATTGCCAGAAGAAGAACGGAGTTGGGATGGAGGTGCAGAGCTTGAAGGTTGTAGTGGCAAAGGACAGAAAAGAAGAACTCAGAAAAAGGAGGCACCAAACCGGCGACGATGGCGCTCACGAAGAGCGGATAGAAGATGCTCCCTCGGCCTTCAGGGAGGGCAGAGCCGGCCTTGAACATCGCCATCCCGTCGATGCCCTGCGTCGCCGCCATCTGGCGCACCCGAGCAAGCCTCGCCTCCGACACGTTCGGCGGGTTCAAGGCGGACGAGTACCAAGCTCCGGCCGGGGCCTCGCGAGGCGCCATGTCCATCTAGGGTGTGCGGGCGGAGTAGATCTGAATATTTCGGAGGTGGGGAGGAAAGGCGCAAGAAAGGGGATCTGAGCGGCAACTGGAGAAAGCAACGAAGGCAAGGGGCAGGTGCCGCTCCTTAATCGATTCACGCGGTTGCAGAGGCGCCCACGTCCAATCAACCGCCACGCGGCGCCCAAGGCCGCAAGCTTTTAGGGCCCACGACGCTACGCACTTGCCCTTTCGCCTCTCTGCACGGCCAAGTCTGAGCGTGCCATGGGCCCGGGGGCTACTGTCGGCGTTCTGGGAACAGGGGTCCCCAGACTTGCATGCCTGCGGCCTGCGGCGTGGCTCAAAAGGGGGGCCCAGCGCAGCCCATCTCCATCAACACAAGCTCAAGACCCTCGTGAGGGGCCAAGCCTCGCGGGGCGGGCGACAAGGGGCTTCCTCAGGCACGGCCTCATCAGGCTGGCTCGCGAGGAGGCAGAGAGTTCAAGGCGGGGTACCTCACGAGGTGCCCATGACGCAAGCCATGATGACCAGGGGCGCCAGTCGGGCGCCAGCCCGCGTAGTGTCCTCCTTTCCCCTTTGGTACAAAGGGAGCAAGCGCAGGCGAGAGCATCAAGCAAAGGCGTCCATTTTGGTGCAACAAGACCAAGACCAGTCCAACGGCGGGATGGAGGTCTTCATGGAGCCCAAGCCGGTGTCACCACCAGAGCCTTTGACAGGCGAGGACCATCTTTAGTCAGGATAAGTGTACCCGCTATTCCCCTTCAAAATGGCCAATTGTTGGCGCCCTTCCCGCTCAAAATTTGGGAAGAGGCCCAGGGCCTTTTCCTATAAATAGGATAGCCACCCCCAGGGTAGAGGCATCGAGACCCCCACCGAGAAACTGGTAGATAGAGCGACTGAACTCCTCCTAGCAGTTCATCGCACCAGCCGAGAACAGACCCTCGCGAGGCTGTTCTTCCTTGTATTGTTCATCATCAGCCCAGGAGGCAATCCACCACGCCACACACTGGAGTAGGGTATTACACCACAATGGTGGCCTGAACCAGTATAAATCTTGTGTCTCTTGTGTTGATCTGTTCGTAGTTTAGACCCTAGCGATTCGGTGAGGAGCAGGTAGGCAGAGGGCGTAATCTCCGCGCGCACCCCAGTGTTTGAACCTCAAGGGTCTGCCGGAACCCGAAATCCGACAGTAAGTCAATGAAGCTGTGCCCCCATCCGTGCCGGTGCAGTATAGTCATCTCACCGGACCTCTAGTTGGGGCCAAACAAGAGAAGTTTGATGCTTACTGGTTTATTGGTCCCATTTGCATTTTGCGCCAAGTTTTGACCTTTGATTTAGCTAATAAAATGTTAATGCATGTAAACAAAAATGTTGCATAAGTCACATTACGAAAACCAAATAATCCCAACACACATAGGCATGGTGCATTAACTCCCTCCTTGTTTCTTATTTCGTGACATATCAACCAATGAGAGATGTGGGCCGTGCATGCTTTCAATGACTTGAGACTACCAAACATGACATGCAGTGTTTAGTTCATTGCATGTAATCCTATTAAGACTCTAGTTAGCAAGAAAACATTAAGTTCTCTCACCGATAGGAATAAAACACCATGTATTTATTTACAGAGGGAGTAGTACATTTTTTGTGACATGCATTACTAGATATTACTAGTCAAATACTAAAATCCAGATGGACGTGGTAGTACTCCTAAATCCAGACGGTGGTGCTACTAGTACTAGTAGTAGTACTACCAATGTAGTACTCCAAGGAGTACTAGCACTGTACTACCCGTTGGTCAAATTATTACGTGCTGCTCCTCACAGTGAAGTGACAAGACCCTGCGCCGGAGATGACACGTGAGTATAGGCGCCGTGTTCGGCATACCATAGTCAGCCTCACCGTCTGCAGTCACTATCATCATGGTTGTGGAGTTAGCCTGCTTACAACTTGCCCTGTTCGACATTATTTCCCATCATAGATGCCCGTGCATTGCACGGAACACCAAGATTGGGGATGGACGGCTCCTGCAGCGGCCATCGCGCCAGATTTTTCCACGGCCTTATAGATGTGGTGGGGAGGAGATAAGGCTGATTGTGAGAGACAAGGAGTTGTTTGTAAATAGGGAACAAGTGCGGGCATCTTTTTGCAAAAATGGAGAAGCTTGGTTTGTATGCGTCAGATCTAGATCCGACGGCTATTGGTGAAAGATGGGAGGCACAACATCATCACCAACTCAGGACCTGTTTGTTTTGTAGGATTTTGAAAACGCAGGAATAGGACACGCCAATATTACAAGTTTCAAACTGATATTACAAATGTTAGGAGTAATGCTGCACCTAGGAAGAGGGAGTTACTAGGAAGTTCATGTAAGAACTTTCATTACTTTAGGTGGATGCAGCGTTATCGTACAAACTAAAATCCACCGCCCTGACAAGTCACTAATGGGCAAATAAGTTTTGAGTCTCTAGCCACTTGATGTTTCAAAAACAAATTCAGCTTCTGTGGAGACTTTGTCATTTAGGCTTAGACGCTTGCGGTGATCAGCACGCCATTCATTGTTGCGCCAGAGAACGCCAAACCTCATTACCTTGAGCACACTTGCCTCCAGAACAAAGAACCTGGCCAACTTAATCTCAGATGTGCTGCCTCGATAGTCGATCAAATCAATTTCTGTAAGATGGAGATCAAGGCATTCGATGAGATTGTTATAGTGCAGCACATTTTTCACTTTCGGGTCTTTTTTTATCTGGAAAAGAAGAGAACATATTAGAGCAGCTGGCTGCAAAGGATTGCCGTGTCATCAAGAGGTACCAATATCATTCGCTCATACGATAGGGTTGGCAGGCTAGTGATATTTTTTCACTCTCTCTCTCTCTCTCTCTCTCTCTCTCTCTCTATTTTTGTATCCTCTCATTTAACTAGGAGCACGTGAAGAGATTGGGCATTTGTTGCCTTCCACTATGTGGATGATGCCATATTTCACAAAAGTATGCCACATAATACGCATCGATGTCAAATCAAAAGATTTTGGCATCGCTCTCGCGATGTGAGAGAGTTGGCACCGTTGTGCACACAGACCCACATGTATAAACAAATCAATCAAACCAACTACACCGGCCTCTCACTCTCCCAAACAAGTGTTTTTTATTGCCTCAGTCCTCTCTCTCTCCCACGTAGTGTTTTTTCATTGCGTGAGTTAATTTGGCACCGGAGCAAAGTAGGTGATCCAGATTGGGGCACTAGGTGAGCAATGGAGCGGCATCGATGCCAAATGCATCACAAGTGAATTTGGCACATGTTTTGGCCTACATAGCCCACTTTTGTTCTCCCTCCGTCCCAATATTCTTGTCTTAAACTTGTCTAAATACGGATGTATCTAGTTACATTTTAGTGTTAGATACATCCGTATCTAAAGAAATGTAAGACAAGAATTTTGGGATGGAGGGAATACTACCTCGTATTTAGTATAAAATTTTGACCATAGATTTACCTAAGAAAATGCCAATGCATGTCACTAAAAATTACACCATTTGAAATTATGTTCAAATACGAATCAAACGATATAGTTCTTAGTGACATGCATTAACATTTTGTCAGTTAAATCTATGGTCAAATTTTGATACTACAAAATTGGAAGAGTAAACCAGGACGGAGGTAGTACTTGCCCTTAGGGTATCCATAGAGTTACTGGAGTAGTCTAAGTTACTTTCCACTATGAGTAGCCTAGGCTACTATAGTAGTACAGCATAAAAATGGTGCAGGTGATCACGTGAGAAAAAATACTAAAAACATTTCTTTCGGTGCAGTGTGTAGCTGTAGTTTTGAACACTACACTTGTCATCGTAATTTGGGAAAATTACAAAAAAATGAGCTACGTTGTGATTACCGTTTACTAATAGGAAAGAAGTTTCACCTCGATGAGTAGCTTCTCCGTGCATGGAAAGCATGTAAGGAATCCAACAACTTGATCCAGATTGGGGCCGATAGATTTTAGTGCTAAGATCTTCACTGTGCGCATGGACTGGGTCAAGCTTGTGGGAATCATTTTCTGGAAGACGGTCGTAAATACATCAAGAAGAAATTTTTAAAAATGTGAATTTCAAGAAGACGGAGAAGAAGATGAGTGGTGTACCTGAACGATTACGGATCCAATAAAGAGTTCGGAGAATTTGGCAGACTAGTACAACAACGCTGTCAATTTCGGCGCGTCAATGACCCTTATTTTTGTTGGACCTTCTAGATGTGATACAAGCAATCTCTCAAGGAAAGGCGCATTCTCAATGACCATGACGTGGAATAGCTAGAGTGATCCCTTCCCAATTGATGTCTTGTTGTGGGGCCAGCAAGACACATAAATCCATCGGAGATTCGTCGAGGCGATGTGGAGGCTAATGAACCCGTGGATCTACTCAAGACGAAGGTACTCGAGCGCAGTACAGCTGCAGAGCAGGTGCTCCATAGCCTTCTTCGAGATGACAACGTCGAAGAGGTCGAGCTGCTTGAGTTGAGGGAGAAGAAGGGCGGGCGCGGCATTAATCTGGGGAAGATAGCAGGAGCTGAAGCTGGCGCGGCGCAGCGTTGGCGTGAGGCGGAGCGCGGACGGCGGCAGAGAGCGACATCGTCCAACTTCAAAGCTGAGCTCCTCGAGCTGATCTAGGGCGGGGGATAAGAACCACTCATCAAACTTGGGTTGGACCTTGCAGTTGGTAGTGAACATGCGGATGTCAAGGCGTCTGGCTAGCCTAGGGTGCGATGAAAGGATCTTCGAGACTGCGGCCATGCGTTTGCAATCCCCGTCACAGAGGCAGCTATCGACGGTGAGGTTGAGGGGGACGCGGCGCTAGAGGGGGCGCCACCGCCGGGAGAGCAGGGTGGTCCGCACGGCAGATTGGGTGGGGAGGAGGCCGATGATGACGAGCAGCATGTCATCGAGGAGGCTGCTGATGAAGTCTAGGCTCGCCGGATGCGGTTTTGGCTCGAGCGGCCTCCGCTTGTTGGCTGCCTCGCCGTCCATCTCAACCGGCGGCGACGCCGGTGTACACGTGTGCTGGTGTGTGTTGTGTGTTGGGTGTGCGCGAGTGCGTCCTTCTATGCATGCCGCTGCGCAGTGGTGAATTGTGTGCGAGTGCGTCCTTCGCGCACAAGAAGTTTGTCCTCAATGCGCCCTCAATTTACTAGCGTGCGGGGTGCTACCCCGAGTGATTTCAACTCTGTTTCCTTCACCGCGTGTTGGATGGGCCTCTAGTTTACTTATTTCCACCCACTGCCACATGGGCCAGCACACCAAGATACAGAACACGAGCTGACAACGCAGCATGTGGATTGGTTGACCGGTCAACTAAACAATATACAGAGCTATACGCTGACACATTGAGCGTGTAATCCGTCGGTATAGAGAGTTCGAGTGAGAGGGGAGGCCCGTGAGAGATAGCAGAGAGAGAGAGAAAGAGCTACTCCCTCCGTTCGATAATGTAGTTACAACATTTTTTTTGAAGTCAAACTTTTGAAACTTTGACCAAGTTTATAAAGAAATTACTTATATCTGCAATACCAAAGATAAATGATAGTATGAAGTAAGTACATGTTGTGATGAATCTAATGATCGTTCCAAATATAAATGTTTTTCTCCACATATACCTAGTCAAACTTTTCTGAGGTTTGACTTTACAAAACATCCATATGCTTATGGACGTGGCAGAGTCCCTGACGAGAGAGAGAGAGAGAGAGTGAAAAAAGTGTGTGTGCGTGTGTGAAAGAGACATGGACAACACACGATAAAAGTGGAGAAAAAGCATGCATGTCTTATGCAAACATATCACACATGCATCTTCGACAACGGAGGCAAGGTGAGGAGATAGTGTGTGGTTGTTTGGAACCGAGAGAGGAAGACCCCTAGCACATGGCCAAGAGGGGTCTGACAAACAAGGGAGAGAGGTCGAGAGAGACGTACTGAGAAAATGAAGACATGGGGAGGAGAGAGTGTGTGTTTGTCATAGAGAGATCCCCTGGAGATCGTGATGGGACTACATGGGTGGGAGATCGAGTGACAAGGTGTGTGCGCGATAGAAGATGCCCTGAGAGATATCGAGATAGACGTATGGATGGAAGGAGACAATGTGTGTGTTCCTGATGGCTAGTAAGAGATAATCATACTTAGGAGGGGGGAGTGCTTGCGCCTATGGCCCTGTTTGGATACTCTAACTCAGTTAGAGGTTAGAGTTAGATTCTAACCCTGAACTAACTGTAAGTAAAGAGGTGTTTGGATGGCAGGGTTAGATGGAGCGCGGATACGGCGAGGCACCTTCACGGGCGGTGCGAGAGGGAGGGAGGGAGAGGACGAGAAGCTTCGAGGAAGTGGGGAGGGATTTGCTGCGGGGAGAGCGAGAGAAAAAAGTGTTTATTAGTGGTCCCGAGAAGAACTAACCCAAATAAGCACCTCTTGGATGGGTTAGTTTTTTTGGATGGGTTAGATGCATCTAACTAAACTAACCCTCATGTTTGGATCTTTTTGGGTTAGTTGACTCCAAACTAATTAACCCAAACTAACTCTAACCCATGGATCCAAACAGAGCCTATGATGGAGTGGGGGATTATGGTACTTAGGGGGTGCGTGTCACATGGAGAGAGAATAAGGGCGGAGAGTGTTGGATGGGTCTATATGTATAGTGCGAGCGAGACATGTGTATGTATGAACCAGGGAGATATAAGGCCCGTTTGGCTTGTGTCGTGAGCATCTTTTGCGTGGCCTGGGGTTGTGGCTAGATTTCATGCACGCTTGTTTGGTTGCTACCCTGTGAAAAAGAAAACCCGCCTGGGCTGGGTTCCCTTGCACTTTAATTAGCATGGCTGAACTCCAGACACTGCAAGTAGCCTGGCCCAAGAGACCGATTTCGAACGCCTGGCCGTGCCTGGTCGTGCGGCCACGAGGCTAATAGCAACATGGATGGATATTAGCATTAAATAATTGATGCATGGATTGATTGATGGGACATTAATGCTTTGCCTGGCCCAGGCATGAACCAAACGCTTCAGCACCACACAAGCCTGGCCAGGCAAAAACATTTTACATCTCACGTCCACACCAGGCAGTAACGACCATCAAGGCATGAGGGTCAGGTCACGAACCAAACTGACCAATAAAATTTGAGAGAGATTGAGTAGCCCCGATAAGGCTGAGTGGTGCATCAGATAGCTGAGAGGGGGAAGAGATATTCCATCCGCTCGATAATGCAGTGCATGTAAATTTTTTAGAAGTCAAACTTTGGAAACTTTGATCAAGTTTATGCAAATGTTATTTATATCTACAATACCAAAGATACATCATACAAAACTACATCTCATGGTGAATCTTATGGTATATGTTTGCCATACTAGATGTAATTCTTTTTCTCCACGTACATGGTCAAACTTTGTGATGTTTGACTTTTCAATAAATCTATGTGCTATGGACGGAGGTGAGTGCCTCAGTCGAGACAGATCAAGTGTGTGTGAAGGAGAATGAGTAAGTGTGCAAAAAGAGTAAGTGTGTGAAAGAGAAAGTGACAACAAACGATAAATTAGAGAGAGAGTGTGTTTTTTCATTTCTTATGCGAACATATCACGCATGCATCTCCGAGATGGAAAAGCGAGGCGAGGAGATACAAGAAGATAGCTAGTGTGTGATTGTTTGCAACGGAGAGAGACACCCCTGTAGCACATGTCCAATAGAGGTCTGGCCAACAAGGAAAAAAGGTCGAGAGGGACACATGGATGGCACAGACGCATGGAGAGGGAGAGAGGGTGTGTTTGTGATAGATAGATCCCCTCGAGATCGTGAGGGGACTATATGGGTGGGAGATCGAGGGAGTGCGTGCGTGATAGAAAGATGCCCCGAGAGAAATCGAGATAGACCATGCACATGTTTGTGATGGAGACTAAGATTAGCTAGCCATATACATATAGGGGGGACTGCGTGTGCCTACAATTGAGTGAGAGACCATCATACTTGGCTAGCTGGGCATGAGATTGTGTGTGTGTGTGCGTGTGAGATGGAGAGAGAATGATGGAGAGAGGTAGAGTTTTAGATGGGCCTATAGAGTGCGAGTGAGATATGCATGTGTATGTGTGACCCAGGTGGATGGAGAGTTTGAGAGAGGGGGGGGAGAGCTCCGAGACGATATAGTGGTGCGTGAGAGAGTTACGGGCAAAGAGCCAAGGAATTTCTGTGCGTACGATGAGTGCACCCAAGATATCTAGCTTGGACTAGCTAGAGTATCATATATAGTGTGCGAGAGAGACCTTTAGATGGTGTATATATGAATGCGAACTAGAA
>NC_041393.1:124053011-124054046 GCF_002162155.2 Triticum dicoccoides
CACACACAAAGAGAGAGAAAGGGAGAGGGACCAACAAGGTTTTTGTGTCGGATGCGTGCGACAGAATTGAAGATTGTCGGTGAGAGAGTGTGTCTGTGTGTGTGTGTGAGAGAGAGAGAGAGAGAACAGGAGTCCGAGAGAGGGGGAGGTCGCGTTTTATGCATCAAAGACTGATATAAACCATGTTTCGATATAAACTTGCATTCAAATATTTAAATTGGAGAACATGTTATCTGCAATCCACACATGAACAGATATATGAGTATATCAAACAAGTTCATTAATTTGACTTTCAACATGTTCATGGAGTACTATAATACTGTACAACATGCTACTCGATTGAGGTGTTCAATTTTGGATTTAGTTCACTATTTTGACCTACTGAACGAGCTAGTTCATTGAATCGAGATATTTCATTTTGGGTTTGATTCGCGTTTTTGAGTGGGTCAACTATTTGTCATATAGTAAATCGCTAGCAACTAGCATGTAAAAACACATTACTCCTGAGCATCATCTCTCCATCTAAAAAAGAAGTGGCAAGCTAATATTTCAAAATTTGATTCGAATCGACTTGGTAAGGTAGGCGTGGATGCTCGTACTCCCAAAATTTGAAGGAACCGTTAAACATCCTCTCTGCTCGGTGGAATTCGCCCGAGCAAATAAATGGGTGACGCGAAATTACAGTCCTATGTGGGACACGCATCAATTGGCCCGTTGTACATCGAGGGTAGGTTCATAACTTCATCCAAGTGCACCTTCTCCTCGGCTGAAATGACATGTGCCGAATAATTCATAAACCATGGTCGGCAAAACATGCTCTCCTCGCCCGAAATAGCTCACGCCCACTATTTCAAAACACGCTCTCCTCGCCCGAATTCGCTCGCGCCCACTATAGTTCAAAACACGCCCTCCTCGCCCGAAATCGCTACCGCCCACTATTTGGGGAGAAGCAAAGTTACTCTACTATCCCCGACCCTCAATACACAGACCCAAGCCGAGAAGCTTATAGGCAAGGGTAGAACTGTAACCCCCCCT
>NC_041393.1:124054248-124079346 GCF_002162155.2 Triticum dicoccoides
GTGCCAAATCACCTTCTCCCCGGGAAGCTCCCTTCTCCGGAGCGGCAAAACCTCAGCCCCACCTCCATGGCGCCCCCCACCGCACCAATTTCACAGCCGCCCTCCTCCCTAATGCCGGAGACGCTGTCCAATTGCCATCATGCACTGGGCCGTGTGCCTCTTACTCCGTGCTGCTGGTGCTGCCTCAATGACAGCCACGTGAAACGTACCGGAGCCGATTCACCCCCGCCGTTGTTCACGGCACCGGAGCGGCTCCAACTTCGGATCTGTCCAGAGTCCTAGCGCTGCTTCCATGTAGCCGTCGACCGTGGCGACATCGCTCTTTCCCTGCCGCAGGTCGCCACCGCAACCGCGCCGGCCTCATCGACTCGGCAGCTGGACCTGCCTACTTCACCATGCCGCCAGATAGGTCGCACCCTCATCTGAAATCACTTTATTTAGGCATCAGTTGTCTGAAGTTTTATTCTGGGCCAATCGATTCCCAATGGGAAGCAGCACCCCTCGAGGCGGCGGAGCTCCTAGGCTCTCGGTTGGCTGGTGTCTAACGTAAGGGTGGGGGCGCAAGTTCGCCGTGGAAGCAGCGCTTAGATGGCTATCTTTTAGAGTTGCGTGGGTTGAAGGTACTGCCGCCGCCGGATCTGGATGACGGGGAGTCTTTGTGGATTGGCCCGGGGGCGGCACAACCACGGCAGTGCAGTGGGGCGGGGAGCGGGGTTTTGGCCGGGGCCACGGACAACGGAGGTAGGCTGCTCTACCGTTGGTCGCTGGCTCTTCGGGGAAGATTCCGAACCGTGTCAGCTGGGAGGCACAAGACGGCCATCAAGCCATCCGGCGTAGATCAGACAGTACCAAAATAAAATAAAATCGTGTGACCCCAATTTAGTCTTCAGTCAACAAACGTGTGACCACTCTCGTACCTTGCTGTTGATCTCTTAGTGTATTTCTTCGGATCAAAGAGATATGTCGTTCTTAACATTATGCATTATCTGCATCTTCAGACACACCGTCTTCCGACTCACCGCAGCTGCTCCAACAAGGGAAGCATACACCAGAAGGGAGCTACAGTCCCCACTCAACAGTTCCCTGCATCGAATGCGCGTGCCCGACATGGATAGCCACAACAACTGCAGGGGCATCGACAAGTCAGCACATGATGCTCACTCCTATGGATGGTAGTCAGATAGGTTGTACCCTCATCTTACTTGTGTGCAACATTTATGGCTTTGTTATTCATCTAAGCACGGAAAATAGATCATCACATTTCACTGTATATTCATGCTGATCTCATACGGGTCTTGTTCAGGAGTTCACGTTGTTCCATAGTTCAGCTAAGATACTTGTTCTTTAGGTAACGTTGTTCCATAGTTATCATCCATCAGCCAATGCTATCCCACAGGCTGGTGATTATAGTATTATACAACTTCTAGTATTACCTATGTTGTTCTTTAATACTTTTGTGTGCCATCTAGTTAATCTCGAGTACAAATGATACATATTCTATAGCTTTCATCTGTGTTCTCCCTTTAGTTTATGAGACCTGTTGCTGCTAGTTAACCCCAGTCCTACTATTTATGTCGTCTCCTACAGTCACTCATTTACATAAATCTAACTACTAGTTGTCTTCCATGCATGTTAGATATAATTGCACACACTGATATACCCACAAGAACCTCATGGAGCAATGTAAAGGCCAATAAACTTGATGTCAATGATACCCAATATGATGGAACATGTAAAGGCAGTTCTTCAGAAGACTTGCAGAAAGATGATGAATCCTCTTCACCCCACAAGGTCCTTGCTCTAACTTGGCCTGTGATATGGGTACGACATGCATATAATGTCCTGGAGTGTATCTACTCTGTTGCAATGCCAAGTGCTTAGCATGCTGATCATGCATGTAAATATGTCATGCCTTCTTGTTTTTCAGTACATATTCCATTCATGATAACATGTTTTAAAATTCAAGTACTGTCATTCTACTCTATCGCAATGTCATCTGCTTAATTTGGACATCATGCTTCTGAATATCTTATGCATTGTTATTCATCAGTACGTACTTCATCTGTCTGCCATACCATTTTTTTACATTGAAGTGTTGTTCTAGTGCTTTGTTGCAATGCCATCTTATTTTCCCAATCATACACGTGCATGTTGCCTTAGTTATTTCTGTACGTATTCCGCTAGCATATAGTTTTACATTCAACTAGTTTTTTTTTTGCTGTGTTGTCCTGTCGTATCCCTAGCTCTTACACCATACTCCCTCCGTCCGGATTACATGTTGCCGAAATGGATAAAAAAGGATGTATCTAGTGTTGGAAATATGCCCTAGAGGCAATAATAAATTAGTTCTTATTATACTTCCTTGTTCATGATAATCGTTTATTATCCATGCTATAATTGTATTGATAGGAAACTCAGATACATGTGTGGGTACATAAACAACACCATGTCCCTAGTAAGCCTCTAGTTAACTAGCTCGTTGATCAACAGATGGTTACGGTTTCCTGATCATGGACATTGGATGTCGTTGATAACGGGATCACATCATTAGGAGAATGATGTGATGGACAAGACCCAATCCTAAGCCTAGCACAAACATCGTAGTTCGTATGCTAAAGCTTTTCTAATGTCAAGTATCTTTTCCTTAGACCATGAGATTGTGCAACTCCCGGATACCGTAGGAATGCTTTGGGTGTACCAAATGTCACAACATAACTGGGTGGCTATAAAGGTGCACTACAGGTATCTCCGAAAGTGTCTGTTGGGTTGGCACGAATCGAGACTGGGATTTGTCACTCCGGTTAACGGAGAGGTATCTCTGGGCCCACTCGGTAGGACATCATCATAATGTGCACAATGTGACCAAGGAGTTGATCACGGGATGATGTGTTACGGGAACGAGTAAAGAGACTTGTCGGTAACGAGATTGAACAAGGCATCGGCATACCGACGATCGAATCTCGGGCAAGTACAATACCGCTAGACAAAGGGAATTGTATACGGGATCGATTGAGTCCTTGACATCGTGGTTCATCCGATGAGATCATCGTGGAACATGTGGGAGCCAACATGGGTATCCAGATCCCGCTGTTGGTTATTGACCGGAGAACGTCTCGGTCATGTCTGCATGGTTCCCGAACCCGTAGGGTCTACACACTTAAGGTTCGATGACGCTAGGGTTATAAAGGAAGTTTGTATGTGGTTACCGAATTTTGTTTGGAGTCCCGGATGAGATCCCGGATGTCACGAGGAGTTCCGGAATAGTCCGGAGGTAAAGATTTATATATGGGAAGTCCTGTTTTGGTCACCGGAAAAGTTTCGGGTTTTTCCGGTAACGTACCGGGACCACCGGGAGGGTCCCGGGGGTCCACCAAGTGGGGCCACCAACCCCGGAGGGCTGCATGGGCCAAGTGTGGGAGGGGACCAGCCCCAGGTGGGCTGGTGCGCCCCCCACAGGGCCCAAGGCGCAAGGAAGTGGGGAAGGGGGCAAACCCTAAGGCAAATGGGCCCTAAGGCCCACCCTAGGTGCGCCTCCCCCTCTCTCCCCTTCTGGCCGCCACCCAGATGGGATCTGGGGGCTGCCGCCACCCTTGGGGAGGGAACCCTAGAGGGGGCGCAGCCCCCTCCCATCCCCCTATAAATAGTTGAGTTGTGGGGGCTGCCCAACACATGAGTTTCACCTCTCCCAGGTGCAGCCCTACCTCCCTCCCTCCTCCTCTCTCGCGGTGCTTGGCGAAGCCCTGCAGGATTGCCACGCTCCTCCATCACCACCACGCCGTTGTGCTGCTGCTGGATGGAGTCTTCCTTAACCTCTCCCTCTCTCCTTGCTGGATCAAGGCATGGGAGACGTCACCGGGTTGTACGTGTGTTGAACGCGGAGGTGCCGTCCGTTCGGCACTAGGATCTCCGGTGATTTGGATCACAACGAGTACGACTCCTTCAACCCCGTTCTCTTGAACGCTTCCGCTTAGCGATCTACAAGGGTATGTAGATGCACTCTCCTTCCCCTCGTTGCTAGTTTCTCCATAGATAGATCTTGGTGACACGTAGGAAAATTTTGAATTTCTGCTACGTTCCCCAACAGTGGCATCATGAGCTAGGTTTATTGCGTAGATTCTTTGCACGAGTAGAACACAAAGTAGTTGTGGGCGTTGATTTTGTTCAATATGCTTACCGTTACTAGTCCAATCTTGTTTCGACGGTATTGTGGGATGAAGCGGCCCGGACCGACCTTACACGTACTCTTACGTGAGACAGGTTCCACCGACTGACATGCACTTGGTGCATAAGGTGGCTAGCGGGTGCCAGTCTCTCCCACTTTAGTCGGAACGGATTCGATGAAAAGGGTCCTTATGAAGGGTAAATAGCAATTGGCATATCACGTTGTGGTTTTGCGTAGGTAAGAAAAGTTCTTGCTAGAAACCCATAGCAGCCACGTAAAACATGCAAACAACAATTAGTGGACGTCTAACTTGTTTTTGCAGGGTATGCTATGTGATGTGATATGGCCAAGAAGAATGTGAGGAATGATATGTGATGTATGAGATTGATCATGTTCTTGTAATAGGATTCACGACTTGCATGTCGATGAGTATGACAACCGGCAGGAGCCACAGGAGTTGTCTTTATTTATTGTATGACATGCGTGTCATTGAACAATGCCATGTAATTACTTTACTTTATTGCTAACTGGTAGCCATAGTAGTAGAAGTAATAAGTTGGCGAGACAACTTCATGGAGACACGATGATGGAGATCATGATGATGGAGATCATGGTGTCATGCCGGTGACGATGATGATCATGGAGCCCCGAAGATGGAGATCAAAAGGAGCAATATGATATTGGCCATATCATGTCACTATTTGATTGCATGTGATGTTTATCATGTTTATGCATCTTATTTGCTTAGAATGACGGTAGTAAATAAGATGATCCCTCATTAAAATTTCAAGAAAGTGTTCCCCCTAACTGTGCACCGTTGCGAAAGTTCGTCGTTTCGAAGCACCACGTGATGATCGGGTGTGATAGATTCTTACGTTCACATACAATGGGTGTAAGCCAGATTTACACACGCGAAACACTTAGGTTAACTTGACGAGCCTAGCATGTACAGACATGGCCTCGGAACACAAGAGACCGAAAGGTCGAGCATGAGTCGTATGGAGGATACAATCAACATGAAGATGTTCACCGATGATGACTAGTCCATCTCACGTGATGATCGGACACGGCCTAGTTGACTCGGATCATGTAATCACTTAGATGACTAGAGGGATGTCTATCTGAGTGGGAGTTCATAAGATGAACTTAATTATCCTGAACATAGTCAAAAGATCTTTGCAAATTATGTCGTAAGCTCGCGCTTTAGTTCCACTGTTTAGATATGTTCCTAGAGAAAATATAGTTGAAAGTTGACAGTAGCGTTTATGCGGACAATAGAAAGCTTATGTCCTTAATGCACCGCTCAGTGTGCTGAACCCCAAACGTCATCTGTGGATGTTGCGAACATCAGACATACACGTTTTGATAACTACGTGATAGTTCAGTTAAACGGTTTAGAGTTGAGGCACCAAAGACATTTTCGAAACGTCACGGAACATATGAGATGTTTCAAGGGCTGAAATTGGGATTTCAGGCTCGTGCCCACGTCAAGAGGTATAAGACCACCGATGATTTTCTTAGCCTGCAAACTAACGGAGAAAAGCTCAATCATTGAGCTTGTGCTCAGATTGTCTGAGTGCAACAATCACTTGAATCGAGTGGGAGTTGATCTTCCAGATGAGATAGTGATGTTTCTCCAAAGTCATTGCCACCAAGCTGCTAGAGCTTCGTGATGAACTATAACCTATCAGGGATAGATATGATGATCCTTGAGATATTCGCGATGTCTGACACCGCGAAAGTAGAAATCAAGAAGGAGCATCAATTGTTGATGGTTTGTGAACCACTACTTTCAAGAAGGGCAAGGGCAAGAAGGGATACTTCATGAAATGGCAAATCAGTTGCTGCTCTAGTGAAGAAACCCAAGGTTGAACCTTAACCCGAGACTGAGTGCTTCTGTAATAAGGGGAACAACCACTGGAGCAGAATTACCCTAGATACTTGGTAGATGAGAAGGCTGGCAAGGTCGATAGAAGTATATTGGATATACATTGTGTTAATGTGTACTTTACTAGTACTCCTAGTAGCACCAGGGTATTAGATACCGGTTCGGTTGCTAAGTGTTAGTAACTTGAAAGAAAGAGCTACGGAATAAACGGAGACTAGCTAAAGGTGAGCTGACGATATGTGTTGGAAGTGTTTCCAAGTTTGATGTGATCAAACATCGCACGCTCCCTCTACCATCAAGATTAGTATTAAACCTGAATAATTGTCATTTGGTGTTTGCGTTGAGCATAGACATGATTGGATTATGTCTATCGCAATACGGTTGTTCATTTAAGGAGAATAATGGTTACTCTACTTATTTGAATAATACCTTCAATGGTCTTGCACCTAAAGGAATGGTTTATTGAATCTCGATCGTAGTGATACACATTTTCATGCCAAAAGATATAACATAGTAATGATAGTACCACTTACTTGTGGCACTGCCATATAAGTCATATTGGTATAAAATGCATGAAGAAGCTCCATGTTGATGGATCTTTGGACTCACTCGTTTTTGAAAAGTTTGAGACATGCGAACCATGTCTATTTGTGTATACGCATGAAGAAACTCCATGCAGATGGATCGTTTGGACTCACTGATTTTAAATCACTTGAGATATGCAAATCATACCACATGGGCAAGATGACTGGAAAAGCCTCGTTTTCAGTAAGATGGAACAAGATAGCAACTTGTTGGAAGTAAAACATTTTGATGTGTGCAGTCCAATAAGTGCTAAGGCACGCAGTGGATATCGTTATGTTCTTACTTCATGGATGATTTTAGTAGATACTGAGTATATTTACTTGATGAAACACAAGTCTGAATTATTGAATGGTTCAAGTAATTTCAGAATGAAGTTTAAGATCTTCGTGACAAGAGGATAAAATGTCTATGATATGATCATAGAGATGAATATCTGAGTTACAAGCTTTGGCATGCAATTAAGACATTGTGGATATTGTTTCACAATTAATACCGCCTGGAACACCATAGTGTGATGGTGTGTCCGAACATCATAGTTGCACCCTATTGGATATGGTGCGTGCCATGATGTCTCTTACCGAATTACCACTATCGTTCATGGGTTAGACATTAGAGACAACCGCACTCACTTTAATAGGGCACCACGTAATTCCGTTGAGATGACACCGTATGAACTATGGTTTAGAGAAACCTAAGCTGTCATTTCTTAAAGGTTTGGGGCTGCGACGCTTATGTGAAAAAGTTTCAGGTTGATAAGCTCGAACCCAAAGAAGATAAAATACATCTTCATAGGACACCCAAAATAGTTGGGTATACCTCCTAATTCAGATCCGAAAGCAATAGGGATTGTTTCTTGAATCGGGTCCTTTCTCGAGGAAAAGTTTGTCTCAAAAAATTGAGTGGGAGGATGGTGGAGACTTGATGAGATTATTGAACCGTCATTTCAACTAGTGTGTAGCAGGGCACAAGAAGTTGTTCCTGTGGCACCTAGACCAATTAAAGTAGAAGCTTATGATAGTGATCATGAAGTTTCGGATCAAGTCACTACCGAACCTCGTAGGATGACAAGGACGTGTACTGCTTCAGAGTGGTACGGTGATCCTGTCTTGAAGGTCATGTTGCTAGACAACAATGAACCTACGAGCTATGGAGAAGCGATGGTGGACCCAAATTCCGACAAATGGTTAGAAGCCATGAAATCCGAGATAGGATCCATGTATCAGAACAAAGCATGGACTTTGGTGGACTTGCCCAATGATCGGCAAGCCATTGAGATAAATGGATCTTTAAGAAGAAGACGGACGTGGACGGTAATGTCACCGTCTATGAAGCTCGACTTGTGGCGAAGAGTTTTTCACAAGTTCAAGGAGTTGACTACGATGAGATTTTCTCATCCGTAGCAATGCTTAAGTCCGTCGGATTCATGTTAGCATTAGCTGCATTTATGAAATCTGGAAGATGGATGACAAAACGAATTTCCTTACCAGTCTTCGTATGGAAAGGTTGTATGTGATACAGTCAGAAAGTTTTTGTCGATCCTAAGGATGCTAAAAGGTATGCTGGCTCCAGCAATCCTTCTAAGGACTGGAGTAAGCATCTCGGAGTTGGAATGTGCACTTTGATGAGATGATCGAAGATTTTGGGTTTATACAAAGTTCATGAGAAAGTTGTATTTCCAAAGAAGTGAGTGGGAGCACTGCAGAATTTCTGATGAGTATATGTTGTTGACATATTGATGATCAGAAATGATGTAGAATTTCTAGAAAGCATGTAGGGTTATTTGGCTGGTGTTTTCAATAGAAAACCCAGATTAAGCTACTTGAACATTGAGCATCAAGATCTATAAGGATAGATCAAAATGCTTAATAATACTTTCAAATGAGCACATACCTTGACATGATCTTGAAGGTGTTCAAGATGGATCAGTCAAAGAATGAGTTCTTTCCTGAGTTGTAAGGTATGAAGTTAAGAGTTAAAGCTCGACCACGGCAGAAGAGAGAGAAAGGACGAAGGTCGTCCCCTATGCTTCAGACGTAGGCTCTATAGTATGCTATGTTGTGTATCGCACCGGAAGTGTGTCTTGCCATGAGTCAGTCAAGGGGTACAAGAATGATCCAGGAATGGATCATTGGACAGCGGTCAAAATTGTCCTTGGAGTAAATAAGGACATGTTTCTCGATTATGGAGGTGATAAAGAGTTCTGCGTAAAGGTTTACGTCGATGCAAGCTTTAACACCTATCCGAATAACTCTGAGTAGCAAACCGGATACGTATAGTGGAGCAACCATCTGGAATAGCTCCAAGTGGAGCGTGGAAGGAGCATTTACAATATGACCTAGAGATTTGTGAAGTACATACGGATCTGAATGTTGGAGACCCGTTGACTAAAACCTCTCTTACAAGGAAAACATGATCAAACCCCAGAACTCATTGAGTCTTAATCACATGACGATGTGAACTAGTTTAGTGACACTAGTAAACTCTTTGGATGTTGGTCACATGGTGATGTGACCTGTGAGTGTTAATCACATGGCGATGTGAACTAGATTATTGACTCTAGTGCAGGTTGGAGACTGTTGGAAATATGCCCTAGAGGCAATAATAAATTAGTTATTATTATACTTCCTTGTTCATGATAATCATTTATTATCCATGCTATAATTGTGTTGATAGGAAACTCAGATACATGTGTGGGTACATAAACAACACCATGTCCCTAGTAAGCCTCTAGTTAACTAGCTCGTTGATCAACAGATGGTTACGGTTTCCTGACCATGGACATTGGATGTCGTTGATAACGGGATGACATCATTAGGAGAATGATGTGATGGACAAGACCCAATCCTAAGCCTGCACAAAGTTCGTAGTTCGTATGCTAAAGCTTTTCTAATGTCAAGTATCTTTTCCTTAGACCATGAGATTGTGCAACTCCCGGATACCATAGGAATGCTTTGGGTGTACCAAACGTCACAACGTAACTGTGTGGCTATAAAGGTGCACTACAGGTATCTCCGAAAGTGTCTGTTGGGTTGGCACGAATCGAGACTGGGATTTGTCACTCCGGTTAACGGAGAGGTATCTCTGGGCCCACTCGGTAGGACATCATCATAATGTGCACAATGTGACCAAGGAGTTGATCACGGGATGATGTGTTACGGGAACGAGTAAAGAGACTTGCCGATAATGAGATTGAACAAGGTATCGGCATACCGATGATCGAATCTCGGGCAAGTACAATACCGCTAGACAAAGGGAATTGTATACGGGATCGATTGAGTCCTTGACATCGTGGTTCATCCGATGAGATCATCGTGGAACATGTGGGAGCCAACATGGGTATCCAGATCCCGCTGTTGGTTATTGACCGGAGAACGTCTCGGTCATGTTGCATGGTTCCCGAACTCGTAGGGTCTACACACTTAAGGTTCGATGACGCTAGGGTTATAAAGGAAGTTTGTATGTGGTTACCGAATGTTGTTCGGAGTCCTGGATGAGATCCCGGACGTCACAAGGAGTTCCGGAATAGTCCGGAGGTAAAGATTTATATATGGGAAGTCCTGTTTTGGTCACTGGAAAAGTTTCGGGTTTTTCCGGTAACGTACCGGGACCACCGGGAGGGTCCCGGGGATCCACCAAGTGGGACCACCAACCCCGTAGGGCTGCATGGGCCAAGTGTGGGAGGGGACCAGCCCCAGGTGGGCTGGTGCGCCCCCCACAGGGCCCAAGGCACAAGGAAGTGGGGAAGGGGGTAAAGCCTAAGGCAGATGGGCCCTAAGGCCCACCCTAGGTGCGCCTCCCCCTCTCTCCCCTTCTGGCCGCCACCCAGATGGGATCTGGGGGCTGCCGCCACCCCTGGGGAGGGAACCCTAGAGGGGGCGCAGCCCCCTCCCCTCCCCTATAAATAGTTGAGTTGTGGGGGCTTCCCAACACATGAGTTTCACCTCTCCCAGGCGCAGCCCTACCTCTCTCCCTCCTCCTCTCCCGCGGTGCTTGGCGAACCCCTGCAGGATTGCCACACTCCTCCATCACCACCACGCCGTTGTGCTGCTGCTGGATGGAGTCTTCCTCAACCTCTCCCTCTCTCCTTGCTGGATCAAGGCATGGGAGACGTCACCGGGTTGTACGTGTGTTGAACGCGGAGGTGCCATCCGTTCGGCACTAGGATCTCCGGTGATTTGGATCACGACGAGTACGACTCCTTCAACCCCGTTCTCTTGAACGCTTCCGCTTAGCGATCTACAAGGGTATGTAGATGCACTCTCCTTCCCCTCGTTGCTAGTTTCTCCATAGATAGATCTTGGTGACACGTAGGAAAATTTTGAATTTCTGCTACGTTCCCCAACATCTAGAACTGAAAACGCCTAGACCGTCCATTTTTTCCGGATGGAGGGAATACATGTCAATATGTCATGCCTTTCTATTCTTCAGTATCTATTCCATCTCTCTGATGTCGCATGTTTTATAATTAAAGCACCATTCTTCTATACAAGGCGTGCAAGGGGAAGACGACTATGTTAGAATCTGAAGGGTTACAAACAAGGCCTTTGCAAAAGATCCAAACGCCGGGAGATAATAAACCAACTCTAGTTTTTATAGATACTGCTCCAGCACAGAGAAACCCAACTCCTACTGATAATAAGCAGATTCCAATGGCCAAAGAACTAGTCCGCTCCAGTCCAGCAAAAATATGTCAACTCAATTCTAAGAAGTGTGTGCGTATGCTTGCATCACGAAATTTTATAGCATGTTGGTCATATTTTCAACACGTTTCTTACCCATCTATCTTTTAGAAAATAAGCTTAACAGATAGAAGAATTTCTGCAATGATATCGTTTATGAGGAAAGATTCTTGCAGGAATTCTCTGTGCTCCAATGTAGATGAAAGTACGTGTTGTATATCACTATATTTTTACATCAGCATGTATTTTGTTAATCAGCGTGAATCCAACCTTTATCTGATCTAAATTTAGTTGTTGCAAAATGTATGATTAAAGGCCACAATGTTGATTTTTGTAAGGAAAACTGCCTGGTAGTTTTGCATCCTGAGCTGCATGAGTGTACTATCTCATATCAGTGTGTTTGAATACTTTGGTTATGAAGTGGGTTTTTCAGTGTTTTTTTACTCTGTTGTCCTGTCGTATCCCTAGCTCTTACATCATACCCCCTCCGTCCGGATTAAATGTCGCAGAAATGGATAAAACTGGATGTATCTAGAACTGAAATACGCCTAGACCCGTCCATTTATTTTCGGATGGAGGGAATACATGTCAATATGTCATGCCTTTCTATTCTTCAGTACCTATTCCATCTCTGCTGTAGCATGTTTTATAACTGAATCGCCATTCTTCTATATAAGGCATGCAAAGGGAAGACGGCTCTGTTAGAATCTAAGGGGTTACAAACCAGGTCTTTGCAAAAGATCCAAACGTCAGGAGATAATAAACCAACTCCATTTTTCATAGATACTGCTCCAGCATAGAGAAACCCAACTCCCACTGATAATAAGCAGATTCCAGTGGCCAAAGAACTAGTCCGCTCCAGTCCAGCAAAAGAATGTCAACTCCATTCTAAGAAGCGTGTGCGTATCCTCGCATCATGAAATTTTATAGCATTCTGATCATATTTTCTACATGTTTCTTACCCATCTCTCTTTTAGAAAATAAGGTTAAACGATAGAAGACTTCCTCCATTGGGATCGTACTCGAGGAAAATATCTTGCGGGAATTCTCTGTGCTCCAATGCTGATGTAAGTACCTGTTGTATATCACTATATTTTTACATCAACATGTATTTTGTTAATCGGCGTGAATCTAACCTTTATCTGATCTAAAATTAGTTGTAGCAAAATGTTAAAGACGCGAATGTTAATTTTTGTAAGGAAAACTGCCTGGTAGTTGTGCATACTGAGCTGCATGAATGTACTATCTCATATCACGCACATTACTGAATTGTAGTGCTTCTCTGGTTGCCCATTCATTCATTGTGTCAATGTTGCTTTCGTACTACCTTACCTGGCTGATGATAGATGTGCCATATTGTGTTAATTTGGTGTAGGCTACTTGCCCAAACGTTCGTTGTGTCAATGTTGCTTTCCTATTATCTGACTTGGCCAACGATAGCAATGCTAGTGTGTTAATTCTGTGCAGGCTGCTGAAGATAAGAAGACAAACTCTGAAAACAGCAAGGCAACCCCATTGTTTCTTTCCAGTAAATCTAGGCCAGGTAATATGGCAATAACTCATGATTAATCTGTTTGGTTCCCGTCCTAATTTATGTTATGATGTAGTGGTCGAGACAGTCTCCACTATCAATAATACAAGCCTGCCAAAATAGCCATCTGAATCTGTTCAGTATCCTCTGTCTCGAATGCAATGGAATAAATGTATGTTTGTGAACCAATTAATGGCTGAAGCAATGATGGAAATGGTGGATGAATCAGAGGTGCAGAGTCGGGCGACACAACAACTGATCAATGTTTTCAGAGACAGTGTAGCAAAGCAGAAAGAACTTGCCCACATGCTTATGGGCGTCATCTTTGCTGAGGTTACAGATTGTGACGTTGTAGATGGTTAGGTTTTGCTCATTTATTTGCACTGGCATCAATCTTTGATTGCCCAGTGGATGTAATTTCCTGTAATATATGCTGGATGTGCAACGTTATTCCCTGTATGTCGTACCTTTACGTCATCGGTTTTGGTCCTGTGCATAATTGCTCGTCGTAATGGGCTCAAATTATCTAATTTGGCCTAAAGACATGTACGAACTTTAGTGGGCCCATTGAGTTATGGGCCGTTACTAGGCCGAAAGTTAATGGTCGGCCCTCTTACCTCCCGGGTCGTTAACAGGCCGACATCAAAGCGGGCAACAGGTGGCCCCAGTTTATTTCACGGGCTGTTAACAGGCCGTTACTAAGTTTGGGCTACATATGGACCAACTATATTGTAGGCCTTTAGCAGGCCAAAAGAGACAACGGGCTTGTACTGGACCATGAAGACCATGGGCCGCTAAGAGGCCGAAAGACGGGTCGTATTGTAAATGGCCCAACTGTGTTGTGGGCCTTTAGCAGGCCGAAAGAGAAACCTGGCTGGTATTGGACCATGAAGGGCATGGGCCGTTAAAAGGCCAAAACTAAGGTCCGACCACAAATGGCCCAACTCATTTATGGTCCGTTAATAGGCCGAAAGGCACACAGGGCCGGGAATTGGCCCAACACTTAAATGGGTCACTAAAAGGCCAAAACTCAGGTCCGACTACAAATGGCCCAACTGATTTATGGGCCGTCAACAGGCTGAAAGTGACACCGGGCCAGAAAATTGGTCCAACACTTAAATGGGCCGCTAAAAGGCCGAAACTCAGGTCCGACAACAAATGGCCCATCAGATTTATGGGCCGTCAATAGGCTGAAAAACACACCGAGCCGGAAACTAGCCCAACATTTAAATGGGTCGCTAAAAGGCCGAAAGATGTACATCCTGAAAATTGGCCCATCCATTAAACGGGCCGTTAACAGGCCGAAATCTCATCGGGCCGATATTGAGCCCAGATATATAGCGGGCTGTTAACGGGTTTGAACTGAGGATGGGCTGCAATGGTGTCAAATCTTTAACGGGCCGTTGATGGGCCGAATTGGCTCATTTTGTATGGGTCGTGGGCTTAAATGGACCTGACACAAGTAGGCCTTATATGGGCTGGCCTGCTAATTTTTACTAGGCCGGCCTTTTCACAGGAATGGGCCTCTGTTGGGCCGTGCCACGTGTCAACGTATCATAGGCGTCTTCCGTCCAATGAGTGGATGACATCTATCCCAACGGTGAGCCGACACGTGTTTCCTCCAGCCAATGATGATTCTACACGTGGAAAATCCCCATTGGTCGGGGCTGTTAATGGGTTATCTGATCCAAAACCCGACCCGATAGCTTAACAGCGTTCCGTTATGGTGGATGCCACGTGTCGGTCACCCTTGACGAAGGCACTTTTGTGACGCGCGATTTATCATCATGAAAGTGGACACTTTCGTGATGATAATTTTGGTAATGTCATGGAACACTTCTACGACAGCACAGGTATGACTATCTTGATTCTATCATAAATTTGTCATGGATGTACATGCATGACAAAAAATGCGACCTACTGTGACAAACACATATCATCACGGAAGTGTATTTTTTTGTAGTGCTGGTTAGGTCACTAATCATGAAGACAAAGAGCAGATTATTCATCAACACTTTGCTTCGGCCATGGGAAAAGATACTAGGAGAGCCACTGATTTCAATCAGAATGCCTTTCATTTCAACACTTGTGATCTACAGAGTCTTGGGCAAATTTTGGAAGAGAAGGAGTAGCTCGCTGCCTTCAAGTCTATGCCAAGTGATAAAGCTCCGAGCCCGGATGGGTTCACTGGCACCTTTTTCAAAGCTTGTTGGTTATCATTAAGAATGATCTCATAACGGTCATTTCCATTTTCTCCAACCTCCATGCACAAAATTTCCATTGGATCAACTCGGTGAATGTGGTACTTCCACCAAAGAAGGATGGGGCAGAGTCGATAACGGCCTTAAGCCAATTAGTCTCATTAATGCAGTGACAAAGATTGTGGCCAAGATGATGACGATGAGGCTAGCCCCTCTCATGAACATCTTGGCATCACGCGCCCAAAGTGCTTTTATCAAATCTAGAATTATCCACGATAACTTCATGTTCATGAGAAATTATGCCAGAAAATTACAAAGAACGGAGACTCCGACGCTTCACCTGAAGCTCAATATCAAAAAGGCTTTTGACTCCGTGAAGTGGAATATCTCTTGGATCTTATGAAAAAAAATTGGCTTCCCCTCATGCTAAGGGAATTAGGTGGCGGCCTTCTACGCACTTCTTCGTCTTTGATTCTTCTCAATGGAGTCCCCAGAAAACCCTGTTCTACATGTGAGAGGCCTTCGGCAAGGAGATCCTTTGTTGACGTGCGCAATGGTGTGTCTTTGTTTGAATGGGTTATTCTATTCATCTGTATCCTAGTGGTGCGGTGGTGTTCTCCGGAACACAAGCATTCATCAGAATCGGCAATGGCAGTAGCGGCCACTTCTCACTATGGACGTGTTTGGTTGCCCTAGGAGTCGGACCTGGCTAGCTCAGCCTGGCTCAAAGGAGCCTGGTTGAAGAAAAATAGGCAAAAAGTCAACATCTACATATTGTTTGGTTGCCCGCATCTAGGCCTCCCGCATTAGGGGAACAATTTTGGTATAACGTTTGGTTGCCTGCATTGGCTCAGCTCACACAACTACACAGTGTTTGGTTCCATGCAATAGCTGATGTCTGGTAACCTCTTCGGTGAGGTGGTGAGGTTAATTACCAACACAAAACAGTGTCAAGAAAAAATCATACACACACAGCAGAGGAGAGTTGTAAACCATAGCTAACCGCAGTTTACATAAAGTGCCACACTTAAGCATATCAGTTCATACGCAATGTAGTACGATAAGAAACTAAACCAGCTAGAGCATAGGAAATGCAGTCCTAGACGTTCACGGTGAAGGCATCGTCATGCCTGCCTCACTTGGTAACCACTTCAATGCCTTCATCAGTGAAGACGATGATCATGAGCGTGTTAGGAGTGAGCAGCTTGAACATCACCATGTAGCTGATCCTGATCTAATGGACAGCAGCGAAGGGGTCACAACCCTGACCGAGGGTGACCCTGCCGTCCATCAGCCGGACAATAACCCTCCATGAGCAGCCGGTGCTCATCCTTAGCTTGAACTGTGTCGGCACGACCGGGAAGTGCTTGTTGAAGTCCAGGGGTAGCGAGATGCTCTCAAACTGAGGGGCAAGGATCACCTTGAAGAAGTGGGTTGGACCTCCCTCCTCCTGTTAGTTGTTGTAGTTACAACGCCTGCTGCTAGGGGCTCCTCCGGCAACACTTTCTTATCCGTGATTACGTCCTTAGGCGTGATCGGCACCACCTCCATGGGCGGCACCACCTCCTTGCCCTTCTCCATGAGCGGCACCACCTCTTGCCCTTGTTGTCAGTGTTGATCTGCATTCCCAAGAGCACGCATAATGAATAGCAAAAATTAATATGGTTGATCGTCATTGAAACCTATCATCCAAAACCACTTTATTTATACATGCTCACGGTCACTACTTACCCACCATCTTACTCAGTCATCTCTCCCTCCCAACATCTCACTCAGTTGTCTGTCACTTTTCATCACTATGAACTCCAGCAGCAAACCCAACCCCATCCCCAATCCCTTCCCTTGGGGCATTGGATGGAGGGCTATCTTCCTCGGGTGCTTGCTCGGTGACCACACCAAGTTCGAGAAAACCACGAAGGTCTGCTCGAACTTTAGCAGCATCACTACTAGGGAAAACCTTATACACAGAGGTATAGCAGTAGCGCTGGTCAAAACTAGGCACTACTGCTACTTAGTAGTAGCGCTTGTCGCAAAAGCATGCTACAACTATAGTTTGATCAATAGCGCGTCTGCGTAGAAAAGCGCTACTACTATAATTCTCACACTGTTGTCGGTAGGCTAGGAATAGTAGTAGCGGTTCTGCCTAAAGCACGCTACTGTTAAATGCTTTGGAGCAGCGTGTTTCTGGAGTAGAGCGCTACTGCTATGAAAAAGAAAATAAATAGAAAAATAAGTAGAAAAGTAAATGAAAATCAAAGAAATAGAAAAAGGAGAAATGAAAAAAACATGTAAAGAAAAACAAAAGAAAAAACTAAGTAAAAGAGAAAGGCATAGCAGTAGCGCGTTTTGGCAGAACGCGCTATAGCTAACTTAGCTATAGCGTGTTTTGCCAAAACGCACTATTGCTATTTTGGCTTAGAGCATCTCCAGCCGTTCGGCCTCCCAGGGCGCTGAAAAGAGCGGCCTGGGGTCGAGCCGGCGCTAGATCAGCCCCTGGAGTTCGTTTCTCCCCAGCCACGCGCCCAGGCGCCGCCCCCCAAGGCGCTCCATATTCGAAATCCATCATTCCCGCTCAAAGAAACAACAAACCGGCGATCGTCGCAATAGTTCGGCGACTCAGTGCCACAGTTCGGCGATAAAAAAAAGGACACGCAGTAGTTCGGCGTACAAAAAGGAAGGGCGCGGAAGGAGTACATCAAGCATCGAGTTCAACCTCCAGCGGCGTAGTCGTCGGCGTACGCGGGCTGGGAGGAATCGGCGTGGCTTCCAGGCTGTTCGGCGCGTCTTCTGTGCCGTTGGGCGTGGCGGAGGCATCGTCGGGGGGGCTGGGCGTCGCGGAGGCAGAGACATCGTCATCAGCCGCCGGGTTGGGCGGTGGCGTCGGCGTCGCCGGTATCTGATTCAGGATGAGGCCGCGCTCGGCCAAGAACCACGCCTTAAGCCTCTCATCGCCGCTCTGGAGCATGTAAGCGCCGCCTATCAAGAAGGCGAGGTCGTTGTTCCTCTTCTTGGCGTCTTGAGCTTTGAGTTTCGCGGCGATGTTGGCGCGGAGCAAGTCGAGTTTGACGGCGCTGTTCGTCATCAAAACACCCCACCTCGTCTCTGTTTTCTCTTCTCCCTCGGCGGCCCTGGTCTTGGCGTCGACGATGCAGTGTTCGATGGACTCTTGCACACGCGCGGCAGCCGACTCGGCGTATTTCGCCTTCTTGGCACCTTTGTTGCCGTCGGACCGCCCGTCGGTCGCATCCCCTGTCGGCGCGTCCGGCTTGTACGTCTCTTTGGCCTTGCAGGGTGCGTCGGCCGGCCGCCCATTTCTCGCACTTGTCGATCCGCTTGAAGACGTGGATGTACTTGAAGTCTGTGTCGCTATTGTCATCACGGAACAAGGCGAACATGTGCAGCAGCTGCGCCGGGAAAGAACGTCAATCGGCGCCAAAGCACGCACCAGGGCACGCCCAGGGCGCGCACAAGGAGAAAGAGCGCGCGTGGGGCGAAAGGAAGCAACATGGACGGTGTGTGATACCTGATCCTCGACCTCCTCGATGATCCCATGCCATTTGTTGCACGCCGTTTGGATGAGCGACCAATGTTTCGCCATCGCCTTCGACCCCCGCTTCATGTGCATGCCTTTGAAGTAGGGGTCGACGAGCTTCCGCTCATCGAACTCGGCCTTGATGCGGTCCCAATACGTCTCGATGCTCTGATTCGTGCCGGTGACCGGGTCGAGGCAGACGACCTTCCACACTTCGGTGAGGCACTCCTCTTCCTTGGACGCCCATTTGATGCGTGGCTCGCCGGACTTGGCCGCCTTCTTCTTCTTCTTCTTCTTGCTTTTCCTCGTCGGCGCCGACTCCTCCTCCTCTTCCTCCTCCTCCTCCTCCGGCTCTTCCTTGCCGTAGTCGAGCTTGTCGTCCACGTCGGTGAGGTCCTGCATAGCAAACCCGGGGGAAGCGGCGGCAGCAGTCGATCCAGCTGCGATGATGTCCTCCATGTCGGCCTCCGTCGTGTCGGTGTCACCGAGATGCGATGAGGAAGAGGCTTGTGAGTAGAGGCCGCAGCGAAGAGGTGGCGTCGGTGAGGCTGCGTAGTCCGGCGGCGAGTACGTGTACGGCGGGTACTGCACGCCGGCGAACACGGGCGAGGGCGTGCGCTGGACAGGGCACCCATGGGGGAAGGTGATGTTGGGGTTGAAGCCTCCATGGGGTCCCCGTTGGCATAGCCCGGCGACAGCGTGCTCCATGGGTGCGGCGACGACGAGAACCCGGCCAGAGAGCCGACGATTTGCTGGCTACAGGCTGCGTACGGGTGCCCGGGTGGATTCATCATCGCCGGGCGCGCCGCCTCCGCTTGTTCGGCCGCATGCTCCGCCGCCGCCGCCGCCGCAGGTGTGCCGCTTTCTCCCTGGCGTTCTTGCCCCTGTCGCGCCTGTCGGCGGTGACGACCTCCCGGCGCTCCACATCCGCCTTCCACTCGGCATTGGTCATGCCGGGGGGCTTGGACAGCGGAGCCCTAGGCTTCCTTTGCTTCGGCGGGGCGGCGGCGGCGGGATCCGTCACGGAACGCGGCATCACGTACTTCTTCGGCGGCATGGCGGGCGGAAGGGCAGGGTGGAGGCGGGGTTTGGCGGGAGGAATGGAGAAAAGAGGGGGGAGCAGGAGGAAACAACGGGAAAAAGTCTTCCAGTCACCGACAGAGCGGCCCCATGCCGCTTTTCGCTTCTGTCGGCGCGCCCAGGCGACACCCGACCGCTTGGGTTTGGGGCGGGATCGCCGGCTCTGGATTTCACCCAAACCGGCGCTAAACGAGATCCTAGGGGCGCTACTGGGCCGATTTTCGGCCACCGGCGCTAAAAATTCGCCTAGGGGGGCTGTTGGGGGCGCGGCTGGAGATGCTCTTAACCCCGCGCGGGCTCCAAATTTTGCTAAGTGATTTCCCCCCTCTCCCCCTATCCCCCAACTCCTCCATCGTCGTCGTCGATCGCCCTGCCACCCTCGACCTCACCGCCACCGCCCGAGGCCATCGTCGACCTCACCGCCGCCGCCCGAGCCCGCCCTCGACCTCACCGCCGCCGCCCGAACCCGCCCAGGACCTCCGCCGTCCGAGCCCGAGCCTGCCCTCGCCACTGACCGTAAGGCTCTCCCTCTCCTCTCCCCTACCCTCCTCTCTCTCTGCTAGGGCACAATTCATATGTTGTTGTTCCGCTGATGTTCATATGAACCCTAGATTTGTTTAGGGTAGTAGGAATTTTTTTAGCATTTAGGAAAAATGATTAGCATTTTTTTAGGAAATTAGCTAGGGCAATTTTTTATGAAAATGCCTAAACAGTAATCTCATCTAGGTTAATTAACTTAGATGAATTTAGTTATGAACCCTAGGAATTAGCAGTTGTGCTACTAGTAGATGTTAATTAGATCAACTTAGGTTAATCAGGTTAGGGCAGTAGAGCGGCAGCATATAACAGGACCCTAGGAATTAACTTAGGTTAATTAGGTTAGGGCAGTAGTGGTACTAGTAGATGTTAATTAGATGTTTTTTAGTTAGGGAAGTAGAGTTTTACTAGGTTAATTAGGTGAAGTTAAATGAATGACCTAAATGAATGAAATTAGTAGTTAACTGGATTTTTAGGACAAATTTGTATATGCTTAAGTACTTAACTAAATATTAATTTTAGGACAAACTTGTATATGCTTAAGTAGTTAAGTAAATATATTATAGGGTTGTATATATAGTTGCTCAAGTACTTATATAGTTGTTCTGCACCCAATGTATGCTTAAGTAATTGTATAATTCCTAGTGTTCATCAATGGGTGCTTAAGTAGTTGTAGATGCTTAAGTAGCTAGCTAGGGTTCATCTAATTAGTTAGTACTTGTAGATGCTTAAGTACTAGGATAGTAGGGTTAGGGAAGTAGGGTTAGGGCAGTAGGACATAATTTGAATTGAGTTCTAGGGTTCATAATTTCAAATTTGTGTAGATTTTCTTGAAGTGTGAAACATTGAAGTGGTCATGATATATGAAAATTTCTCGATTGTGTCCAAGTGGTCTTTTGTTGTTTCCAGGGCATGAAGCCGAGTTGCCTATGTTTTGCCGGAATGTTGATTCATTTTTGTTGCGGCAAATTTCACATGCTCGATTTGTCCACTTTTTAGCAAAGGTCATGCCGAAATTTTCCGTGAATTTCAGGATGACTTGTGCTACAAACTATATTAAACCTATTCTATCTCTAACTCTTACTTCTACCTTAAACACAACTATATTCTAACAAGCCCGGGAGTGGATGTAGCCGAGCGGGGAAGAAAAGGTGACCTAGGAAGAGGGAAAAAAATTACTTCATGGATGGCCAGCCGAGTATAGTTGAGAGTCGGGACAGCCATGGAGTAAAAGTCTACTCCTCTAAAGGATATAAGGATTGCTTAGGTGCGGTTGAAACGAGCAAAAGCGATTTTTTACTCTAAATCTTTTGAGGGGTTGGCCATAGATTCTCTAACTATGCACAAATCGTTGCTAGAACCATCCCACTTCTGCCGCGAAAACTCATTCCTTGCAATGACACACTAAGTGAGAACGCATTGTAGAGGGGCTATAGTTGGCGTGCCTTAGCGTACGAACTAGAAGCTTTCGACTTGAAGCAACAGGTCACCCTTGGAAATTCTGTAGAGATAATATTTGATATACAGACTGCCCAAACTAATCATCCTTCGAGCACATGGCGCCACAGAAGGTTATTCCCGTGGTGCGTATAGTATGCTCTGGCAGTTTATGGGATAATTGCCTTCCGCTGAAACTTGTTCTTCGTGATAGATTCATGGCTGCATTGCATGTTACGCTGGACGCCAATCATGAACGATTGAACGGCCTCGGTGACATCTAGTTTCTTCCCCTTTTTTTCTGCATTGACTTGGCCGTTTAGCCGCGTCCGAATCAGTTGATAACTGAGGCGGTTGTATTGAGATGGTAGTTAGCACATGCCTGTGCACATAGATAACAGGTTGTCACACGTCGACATGCACCCAAGACTACGTAACCGGCCGGCCGGCATATGTATAAATACAGGGATTGCGAGGACAAATACACATCATCCATTCATTTCCTCGACATAGATATTGCTAGTACTGAAACATTCTTGTCCGTAGCCATTTAATTGGAGCTTAGTTCGATCGTGCAACTGGTTAAGATCCATGGCGGTCAGGTATTTGCTGCTCCCTCTGGCCCTGCTGGCTCTCGCAGCTACCTCGGCTGCGGTGGCTCAGCTGGAGATCGGCTTCTACAGAAAAACATGCCCGGACTCCGAGAAGATCGTCCGCGGGGAGATGGCCAAGATCATCGCCGCTGCGCCCAGCCTCGCCGGCCCGCTCCTCCGTCTCCATTTTCACGACTGCTTCGTCAGGGTACGTGACTTGCGTAGCCTGTTCTCGTATTTCTGTTGCTATTGATCATGAAATATATGCTTACATGTCCGTGCATGCAACGCAAATAAAATTGCAGGGTTGTGACGCCTCTGTCCTGCTGGAATCGACCGACGGCAACGTGGCGGAGAAGGACGCCAAGCCGAATAAGAGCCTGCGAGGGTTCGGCTCCGTCGAGCGCGTGAAGGCCAAGCTCGAGGCCGCGTGCCCGGGTATCGTCTCCTGCGCTGACGTCCTTACCCTCATGTCCCGTGACGCCGTCGTGCTGGCCAAGGGTCCGTCCTGGCCGGTGGCTTTGGGCAGGAGAGACGGCAGAGTGTCCAGGGCCACGGAGGCTAGCAAAGAGCTGCCCCCGGCCTCCGGCGATGTCCCTCTGCTCGCCAAGATCTTCGCCTCCAAGGGCCTCGACCTCAAGGACCTCGTCGTCCTCTCCGGCGCCCACACGCTCGGCACGGCGCACTGCCCGTCCTTCGCCGACCGGCTCTACAACGGCACCGGCGAGAACGATGCCTATGGCCTCGTCGACCCATCTCTGGACAGCGAATACGCCGACAAGCTAAGGCTCAAGTGCAAGAGCGTTGATGACCGTACTATGCTGTCGGAGATGGACCCCGGGAGCTTCAAGACCTTCGACACCAGCTACTATCGCCACGTCGCCAAGCGGAGGGGCCTCTTCCGCTCCGATGCCGCGCTCCTCTTCGACAACACCACCAGGGACTACGTCCAGCGCATCGCCACCGGCAAGTTCGACGGCGAGTTCTTTAAGGACTTCAGCGCGTCCATGATCAAGATGGGCGACGTCGACGTAGTCACCGGGGCCGAGGGAGAGATCAGGAAGAAGTGCTACGCCCCCAATTAGCATCCCTTGATTCTTAATTAGTTGTTGTAACTGCACTGCATCTCTGTCTGATATTATCTACTGTAGTGTGATGTATTATTGTCAGTGGTATTTAGTAAATTATTTCGTTGCCAAGGTCCATGGTCGTAGCTACATGCTACATAAATGCATGTATGGCAGTACTGTTTTCTTGTGTCATTGTGTGCTGCGCACATAAACCTAACTGATCAAGGATAGCAAGTCATCTTTAGCGGAATGAAAAGAGATAAGTCTACTTAGGATAGTAAGTCAATCACTATTTCGAAGTTCAGGATTGAGTCTTAAACATAGTGGTAAGTTGAAAGTTGTACAGTGGACTTATCTCTAACGAAAATATAATCCTTATAAAAAATGAACCTTGCCTGAAAAACCAAACGAGTATAATCCAATTTAATTTGGAAACACCAGTGTGTTTTCCTCAGTCTATACATGCTGCTGTTTAATTAAAAATTGTTCTTGTTCTATGTAAGTACGTCACAGTGTAAGGCCTCCTTTGGTTTACATGAATTCTGTAAGAATTTTGTAGGATAGGATTTCTATAGAAAATATTCCTTTTGAGTCATTTGCTTTCTATGAATGGATTCCTATTCGTATGCAGAATTGATTTCTATCCTTCACATTTCAAAGGAAAAAAAATTAGCTAGGACCAATGAAAAATATTCATATTAGATGGACCAAATGATAATTTTTTCTATAAGAATTGAGATACATGTCATCCCATTTACGATGACTTTTCTATATTCATATAATTAATATTTTGATTCTATGAAACAAAAGAGGCCTAATATGAGACTACGAGTTAGCCTCTAAGAGCATCTCTAGCAGACCCTGTAAAAAGCCGACCCGCATATGGCGTTTACAGTTCGACGTCGAACTGTTTTGCGGGTTGAAATCGTGCGCGGCAAAGTAGACCCCGTATATGAAACTGCATAATTTGAAAAAAAACTTTCTCGGGAGAAATTGCAACCATACTAGTTCATCACATACTACATGATCATACACTAGTTCATCATATACTACATGATCATACATACTACATTGTATCACTACTACTAGGGGGTGGGGGATCTCGCGGCGGCGAGGCCGAGGTCGACGTACCAAAATGGACGAGCTCGCAGCCGATGAACTTTTGCCTTTGCTCCTCGTGGATGCGCCGCCACTCGTCGTCCTTCTCCTTCACGGCAAGGTTAGCTACGACCGCCTGCTTGAGGATGAGGTCTTCGAGCTCCTCGTCGTGGCGCCGGCGCTCCGCCTCCTCGCGCAAGCTCCGTTCGGCAATGGCGGCCGCGACCGCGTCGACATCGGCCACATAATCTTCGGGCCCGACGACGCCCCGGCGCTCGATCTCCTTCGGCTCCTTCTTGACGGCGACGAGCTCGATCTCCTTCGGCTCCTCCGACCACTCCCTCTTCATGGGGAGAAGTGCCGCGCCGGAACGGCCCCTCGCGGCGGAGGAAGAGCTCGCGGCCGAGGAGGGCGACCGGAAGAGCCCGTGCCAGCGGTCGTACTCCTCCGTCTCGCGATGGAAGAGCGACGCCGTCGGCTCGAGGCCTTGGTTCGTCCCCTTCTTGGCCGCGCACTTCCTCGTGTTGTCCGTGTGGACACACCGCTCGCGCTCGGGGTCGCCGTCCCCGTCGGAGCTGCGACCGGAGCTCCACATACGGCCCCACATGGCGGCTCGAGGCGGAAACGGGCTCACCGGCGGCAAGAAATGCGATGGAGGGAGTGGGGAATTGCGGCGAAATGCGGAGGCGGGGGGATAGGGTTTCG
>NC_041393.1:124079589-124080508 GCF_002162155.2 Triticum dicoccoides
GGGGGGGTTGCGGGCCGTGGTAAATTTTTTACGGACCGGACGAGTATACGGGCTCTATTCTAGCCAGAAAATTGGGCCGAGCCCGTATACTCGCAGGAATTTTGCGGGTTCGCGAGATATACGGGTCTGCTAGAGTTGCTCTAAGGCATATGATCTTTGTTTGTCGTTGTATAACATCACAGCTTGTCTCTGGCTGGCACTAGGCTACAGATTAATGGGATATGTCATATCAGAGATAATGGAACAAGATAACTTTCGGTGATCTAAAAGAATCTGGGTTAATGAGATCCTAAGACATGGAAATCTTAATGAAACGACGCTTAGCGAACACGGCCCGGGTAACCCGCCTTAACGGAGCACGACCACAGGAGAGCGTCAAACGAGATGACCCGGCCGGTGGCTTAGCAACGATGCAAAGTAGTTGTAGTCCGTGAAGATGCATGACCGAATGAATTTGAATTCTTCGTCGATTGACTGACTTACTGGCCGTCCTCACCTCCCTCTTGCCATTACCCGCCATTGGTCACAGCAACACATGCCATGCATGACGCGGCCAGCTTAGATTTAGCTAGCTATGCCCACATGCATATTTGACCTGCATGCTATAGGATATATAAGATCCAATAACTTACATGAACTTACTTTCAAACTTTCGATGAGCAAGTCATATTGCACAAATATGATCATTCGAGAGAGAGAAATATACAAGTTAGAATTGTAAACAGTAGCTGCACAAGTCACACAATTTGTTGGAAGCACAGACCACATAGGGTCATATATTACCATGGGAGTACATGTTAGGTCGTAAAAAGTTCATCATAACCTACCAATATGGAAATCTAGTTTCAAAGCTATTGACTCAAGGAACATAACAATAAAAATGGCTCGTAATTTCGATGGTCAATTTAAAAATATTTGA